>NW_024395824.1:23389004-23512945 GCF_016617805.1 Bactrocera tryoni | reverse complement strand
ATATATTTGTGTTTTCAACCGCAGCATTCAGTATTTAATTCAGCTGAATATTTCTCACATTAGGTTTGTTAGAAAAACGAAAATCATTATTTGTAATATATGACAGTTGGGGTAGTATTGACCCGATTTTATCTATTTTTCCCAACACACCACATACTATTAAGTATGTGGCGCATTAAAATGTTCGATACTGATATTAGTCATATAGGGGCTAGGCCAAGTTTACGCCCAATTTTCTCGATTTTCGAATTACACCGTTATTTGTAAAGTACGCTCTCTCCTTTTAATTGAGATAACTCACATATTGGGCGATATATGCGGTACAAAGCCACCCGGAAGTTCGAAAGTTTATATTAGGTATATGAGGAAATATTGTCCCGATTCAACCCATTTTTGACATACAGACATACCATTGGCAGAGAAAGATTATCCCAGAATTTCAATTATATATCTTACATGTTGACTGATATTTTCGGTAAAAAGTAAACTAAAGGTACAGGGGTCCAAATATTCGATATCTAGGGACTTGAACATATGTTTTTGGTTGGATTTGAGCAATTTTACTGGAAAGTAAAATTCAAGGAAAAAAAATTCTTGCGATTTTATATAAAATACCTCCCCCCATCGCTAAATTTGTTTTTTGCATTAAGGGTTTTTCCTCCCCCAAAATGACGGACTTTTTAATGGATAATAACATTTTACACTTAAAATGGCCGCCAAAATTTTTAAAGGAAAAAAAATTTTCAGAGAACGTTAGGGGGAATTTGATTATAATTTGACTAATTTTTTTCCGGATAATTTCCAGCCGAGTTGTTTCTTTTTTTCAAAACGTTCTAGCGTAGCTCCTTTAGCGGCTTATGATTCAATATTGCTACATGAAAAATTACCCTATATTGTCAAAAGTGTGCTCAATAATGTACAAAAGGTTCGAATAAAAAAACTTAATTCATATTTAAGAAATAAATTCTCAAACAATACCTTGAAACCCTAACCCCTACCTTAATGAATCAACTGGAATTTAAAATTGTGGTATTTGAGAAGTAGGCGTGGTTGTAGTCCGATATCGCCCAAGAATATAGAAAGAATGCCACGTACTAAATTTTTCGGTCGGGTCTTGAGATATTGGATTTCACCAAAAAGTGGGCGGTGCCACACACATCGTTCCATTTCCGAACGTCTTCCACAAAGCATTCTTATACCGTTTCTTAGGTAAAATTTAATGTCTCTAGAAAATTTATTTACTGATTTATTGCGGGGATTCCTTCCGATTTCATCTTTTTTGACATTATCTTTTAATATTTGGGATTAGGAAATTTGGTCGTTGTAGCTTTATTGGTTTAGGAGATATGTACATTAAAATTATTAGAGGGCAGGACCACGCTCACTTTTTCAAAAGCTCTTGCCGACCGGTGCTTTTTGCTACTGCGACCCCCTGTGCCAAATTAGAGTTTTATATCCTAATTCAGTCCTTAATTATGACACTTGATAGATTTTCGGTTAATGGCGTTTTGTCGGCGTGGCAGTGGTGCCATTACGCCCATGTACGAACTCGTAATTTTTTTTAGTAGGGAACTCGCATACCAAGTTTCATCAAGATATCTGAATTTTTACTCAAGTTATAGCTTGCAGTGACCTCTACATCTCCTGATTACAACACAAAACATTCTACGTTAGCAACCCATAAATGCCAAGAAACAGTGTCGTAACATCACCGCCTGTAAGCAAGTGTAATTTATTAGCTTAAATAATTCATACTTAAATTGTCTACAACTCTTCGTTCCTCTCTTAATATAAAAAATTATATCGTAAATCAAAGTTTGCCGCATCAGCTGCTAATCTTATATTTGAGTTCTTAACTGTACTTTTTTGGCTTCTTTATCTCGATAATATAAAATAAATATTTCTTTTGTGTAACTGAACTGCACTTATTTGTTTCTATATCTCAAAGAGAGCTTTCTTTGCGGTACTTTTTTGTGTTTATTGCAGCGCACTTTTTCGAAGGACGATTATTTGACCAAAAAGCACATTTTAACCATTAACCACTCACCGTATTCACCTGATATGGCACCGTGCGACTTCTTCCTTTTCGGAAAAATGCATTTTCCCATGAAAGGAAAGCGTTATGCAGACGTAGAAGCCATTCAAAAGGATTGCACCGGCATACTGGGGGCCATAGCGGCCAACGAGCTAAAACACTCGTTCGACATGCTTTTGGACCGTGCTAAAACCTGTATTGAAGCACAAGGAGCTATTCTGAATAAAATAAAATGATTTTGCCGGAAAAACCATTTGTTCTGTTTTTTTTAAAGATCCTGTTCACTTTGGAAATCACCTTGTAGTTTTGTTCAGGAACGGTTATACGTATCGCTTAAAACCCTGCGATATAGATATGGGGTTATACTACTGTGATCAAATTGAAAAGTTTACCGCATGTATAGGTGAATGTGGCTTTCTCCTAACGATGTATTTTTGTGCCTAAAGTAAATAACATTGGGTGAAAACCTGCCCTAACGCCAACATAGTTAATTTCAGGATTGTAAACAACCGGTTGACTTTATTCATTATGTATTGTTGATGGTATATGAGGTACTCAACTCAGAGGGCATGTTGCTGTTAACAATATGAAGTAATGCCAAAAATAGATAAAATCGATCAATTCTACACATCTTAGATACTACATCTTAGCAAAATTAACTGAACGTATAGTACGAGAGTCCCTCCGTTTGACCGTCCACATTGTAACTTGAATAAAAATAAAGATATATTGATGAAATTTGGTACATATGTTCCGTGGAAAAAAGTAAGGCGGAGTTTGCGAATAAGCATTAGCGGACCATCGTGAAGCCCACAAAACGCTATATATAAAGTGCCATAACTAAGCACCAAAAAAGAAATGGAGCTGTAATTTGGCTCAGACGATTGCAATAGCAAGGGGCATCTGTGGTCTCGCCCTCCCATAGGTTTAATGTACATATCTTCTAAACAACCAAAGCTACTATAGCCAAATTCTTCTTCTTCTTTCTTGGCGTAGATACCGCTTACTCGGTTATAGCAGAGTTTACAGTAGCCCACCAGTCCTTCTTCGTTTCGCTGTTTGGTGCCAATCGGAAATTCCAAATGAAGCCAAGTCCTTCTCTACCTAGTCTTTCCAACGGAGAGTTCTTCCTCTTTCTCTGCTTCCGCGGTGGTTACTGCGTCGAATACTCTCACAGCTGAAGTGTTTTCATTCATTCGGACGATCTGGCCTAAGAGAAGCCGCTGTCTCTTAGTTCGCTGTATATCTCGAACACCTCACCGTTCTATTGTCGCGGCTTCACTGTTGCTATTGTGCTAAGCACCTTAAATTTCCGCAGAACCTTTCTCTCGAAAACTCGTAACGTCGACTCATCAGATGTCGTCATCGTCCATGCCTCTGCATCATATAGCAGGACGGAAAGCAGGTCAAGCTCTTCATACTCAGGCATTTTGCCTTTTGCACAACTAATGGTTTGAGCGTACGCCATATTATGACCAGCAGTTTTCGAAATCCAAAAAAAAATCCAGAACCTATAGTTGACCTTACGACAAATATAGGTCAAAGTGTGAGTGTAATAGAAATTCAGGGATAGTCTTTTCTTAACAATGGTATATCTGTGACTCGAAAATGGGTTAAATTGTGGCAATACTTCCCTTAGCTCCCGTATGCTTAACAAAAACCAATTTTGAACTTCCAGGTGACTTTATAACGCTTATATCGGCCAACATGTGAATTACCTCAATCATATTACTTAGTAGAGCGTGGTTTACTGAAAACAATAGATAAAAATGGGTGAAAATTCTTCAATTTGGGAAAGTTGGCAGATGAAGAGTCCTGCTGGAGGGAATACAAAAACGTACTTAAGTGAGGGTAATGTTTTCCTTCCAAAAAAGGAACTTTTTTACGAATTTATATCTTAAATATGGGTTGAGTAATTTTATTTGGACTTTATGTACATTATTGAGCACACTTTTGACCATGTAGGGTAATTTATATGTTAAAAGTATCTTTAAGAAGAAAGAATTTGCGGTGAGATAGCTAACAACACAGACGGTAATTTAGTCCGTAATCTCCCAACGTATTACGATAGAGCATGTCCTTGGAAGTAGGAAGGCCGTAGACGTATTGTCTGTTGAAAGCGACTTCTGATATAATGGGTTAGATTAGATTAGATTATTAAATGAGGACTATAATGGGTTCCAGACCACAAAGCAATTCGAAACGAAATATCTGATGAGATGCCAAAAGTCCCATCCGTCTGGCTACCGAACCAGGATAAACGGAAGTCACTAAAAACATGTGCAAAAAAAATTCCGAATAAGCGAGATAGAATGCCTTAAGGTCATGCAGGATTGCCAAGATCATGTGCAAGAACCCCAAAGGAAACCATGCCAACCTTTTACTCACAAGATCTCGTCTGCAGGATGGTTGTTGGCCTAATAACAAGTCACAACCTACTAGCATCACATTCCGGATTCCATTAGTAACAACGATATATGGAGAAAGTGCAGGAATATGCATTAGAGAGACGCTGGAATATCCCTTATGCTTCTGTCCAGCATTACCTAAAACTTGGGCCTAGATATTTAGGACCTTCACAGTTCAATGAACTAGATGAATTATCAAAATATCAAATCGCTCTTCAAGCTCGCTTAAAGCGTTAACGTACTGTATGGCAAATACTTTAACTCTAATTAAATTGCACCTCATCTGACATTACTAACGATCAGTAGGTCCATGTATGGTGTAATAGCCGGCCAGTATAACGTACCCTAACCTAACCTAAGTCTAATGCATCCATTGTTTTTGCTTATATTTTTATGAAAAGAACAACAACTTTTATAATCTTTGCAAATACCCATGAAACTTATAAATACCTTGTGTTCGATATAGTTTTCCTATTCAAAATTGGTATTTAAATCCATTGAGAAAACGTCAAAACTGAAAAAATTGCTGAAGTTTCTGTGTTCAATGACCATTAAGATTTGGGTTTTAATTAATTATTCTTATTCACCTAAATAAGCTTTAAAAATGTTGAAATATAGTTAATTCAGTATTTTGAAAATGTTTTAACTTATAAGTTGGCCTTAATTCAATTTTACTTGATTATTTTTCGGTATCATAGCCAAAAACATTGTTCACATATGTATGTTTATTCCTTTTCAGGTTAGCACTGTACTCCTTTATGACATCCCAATAGTATCACTTTATATCGAAGGTCAAGAGCGGTTGTGTTTAGCCCAGATATCTAACACTTTGCTCAAACAGTATAGTTATAATGAAATTCATAACCGTCGAGTCGCACTTGGTATTACTTGCGTTCAATGTACTCCGGTACAGTTGGAAATATTGCGACGTGCTGGGGCAATGCCAATTAGTTCTCGTCGTTGCGGCATGATAACAAGGCGTGAAGCGGAACGTTTATGTAAAAGCTTCTTAGGTGATAATGCACCGCCTAGACTACCTGAAGATTTTGCTTTTACTGTGTATCATAAGTGCGCTTGGGGTTGCCGCGGTTCATTTTTACCATCTCGTTACAACTCCTCCCGAGCGAAATGTATAAAATGTTTTTATTGTGGCATGTTCTTTTCGCCAAACAAGTTTATTTTCCATTCTCACCGAATCACTGCAGGTGACAAATATGTTCAGCCCGATGCGGCAAATTTCAATTCATGGCGTCGTCATATGCTCCTTAACGGTCATCCCCCTGAAGAAATTGTCCATGCATGGGAGGACGTTAAAGCAATGTTTAACGGTGGTACACGTAAACGTCTCATGAGTCACAATTCTTCGACATCACAAACAACATCAACTACCCAAAGACATGAGCAGCAAGATAAGTTACAACATAGTATAAATGTTCCAGGATCGGCCACAGCTTCCTACACTGGTACTTTGAACGAAAATGGCAGGGATGAAACCATTATGACAGTAGCAAAAGCTTCTGATAATCAATATTCTTTCAATGATATTGATTTATCTTTGCGTCATAACAGTAGTTATTTGACGTCTCATAACCCTTCACCAGAGTCAACAAAACGACAATGTAATCAGGTTGAAAAGAATATTAGTACAGTAACAGGTGCGGCTATGATTGGTGTCAAGGCCGTTGCAGCAGCGGTAGGTGCCGTACGACCGACGAACATTGGAAGCGCAACGCCACATAGTGTTTCATATCAAGGGAGAACTAGTAGTGTTTCTACATTGCAACTAAGCGAAGGTAATGACCATGAAATTCCCCTATCACGAAATTTTATGATGGATTACATGTGGCATGCACACTCTGCTCAAAAATCGAACGCATCTGGCTACAAAAACCGAAATTATAATAATGGTTATAATATTACAGTGAGCCCATTCGGGCTTACGGATTATGCAATGCATTGGTTAAGGACTCCGTCGATTAGCAGCAATAAAGAATTTTTCACTCAACTTCCACTTATGTCTATGACGGGAAGTGAGAGAAGAGATCGTGATGAAGGTGGTACTGCTCTCATCCGAAGATATGATAACAATGAATTTTGTCAACCACTGAAATATAGTACTTGGAAACCAAATACTAATATGGCTACGGAAAATGGCAGTTGCTTTTCAAATTCTGGTCAGGAATTAGGCAATCGAAATAAATTAGTCGATGCAAGCACATCTTTCATTCCGCAATTTGTCACGTCGTCGGCATTCAAACCAGTTTGTCAACCAAGTAAACCAAAATTTTTCAACGCTGTTGCATCGGTAACGGTAGCTTCGGCAACTACTGATTTAGCTACGACATCTGTTAACTCTACCGCTACAATATCAACGAGTGCTCAAGCTACACACAAAACAAATCACTCTAAAATATATTTCAGCAATTTACCAACAGAAAATACGTTGCCACTAATTGCCGATTCTCCTTTACTGCATAATACTAGTATAACAAGTGCAGGTACAACGGAAGCAGGATGTAATACCGCACCTCTTGCTTTGGCCGTTCATGCTAACTTTCGTTCCTCAGCATCAAATACTTTGCAATTTCGTGGTCCTTTATCTCAAAACCATTCTCAAGCAACAGTTGACATACCACCTCATTCGCCATTTAGAGCATCTCCTTTAGGTCAGTGCGATTTGAAACATTGTGATCGTGATGTAAAAGGCTCTTATGCAGGTGATTCACATTCTTCAAGTGACGAAAATAGCAACAACAACACTATTGACGATGATGAAATGGTTGACATTGAAACGACAGAAGATGATTTCCAACCCAGCAAAATCTTTAAAATTGCCCTTAATGTGGCATCATGTCACCATCAGCCTGATGATATTAACCTTGTAGCATTACATAATAACCCCCGTAATCCCGAAAAGTCTGCTTTGGCGGCAGCAGATCTCATTTTGACCCGATCAGTATCTCCGGATTATTACAGAAAACACAAAAATAGTTCAAATGTACAACCACTACATATGCTTCAAAATCATGTGACAAACACTAATATCACTACAGAACCCGTTGCGTTTGATAACATCACTAAACAGGATATGGTCACAAATATATATACTAGTAAAAACAGCAACAATCGAAAACTTGAGAAAAATTGTGGACGGTTTTGCAAATCCCCAGTGTATAGTAGTACATCGAATGATAGTTTTTACACGCCATTGAAAGATGAAAGTATCAATAACTCCAACAGATCTATTGAAATCGTAAAGACCAACTGTATCACTCACCAACACCATACTTATAATGTGGGGACATCTTTAGTATGGAAGAAACTCTTGAGTTCAGAGGTAAGACTTACCGTTATCATTTACTGCTAAAAGTTAAATTTTGGGTTTATTTAGCGAGTAAGACATATATGAAATTAATATCTGCCAGATGAGTGACAGAATTACATATTTCTCCCTGTTGTGGAGTTCGCCTTGTGACTTGTTAAATACAGGGTCCTAGAACTTTTGTGCCGAGTTCAAGCGATTAATGCAGTTATAATGAAATTTTTCATAGCAGAGGTGAGATCGAAATTTCGCCTTTGCCTGCCGATTTATTAACAGAAAACACTTTTTGATGCGTTTGGAACTAAGCTCGAAATCAGATGGACGTAGTGGTAGTGTACACCTCTAATCACTACTTTCGTTTTCGCAAATATAAAGACCGTCTTTTTTTAACCAAACAGCTACTCTACATAAAAATGGCAGTTTTGATCTCAAAACCTTCCGTTTACATATGTACTTGCTTTATGTAACGACAAAATATTTGAAAAAAAGTTACGACCTTATACATAAATATTTTGTTCATATATTCTTTTCGCGTGAATCTAGCAAATATCTTATAAAGGTCTCACTTATTAAGAACATTTTTACTTTTTTTGTCACATCAAAACTTATGTATATCAAATTTAAATTTTTTCGTCAATTTGGAGGCAGAGGTAATTTGGTACTATGTAGGATGATTATGTTGCCGAAGTCAAGTTTGGGAGTGTGTTTGGACTTGGTTTAAAAGTATTCTGCTTGAATCAAACAAAATAGCATTAATTAAATTAAATTGAAGACACGTACACGAGGTCAGAAATGAATATGTGACTGTCACAAAAACACTGCACGTGCTTGAAAGTTATCATACATACAAACATATCAGAGAACTGCAACGAGTAATAAATTACACCGTCCGATTCTGTCAGTTCAGTTCATGTACACAAGCGAACTGTTTGTCTTCAAATCAGCGATAGAGAACAACTTTGTATCACTAGCGATCAGCTTATACCTGATTTGTTTATGAACGTTCGTATCAGCAGAAAATACCCGAAGTGATGCAAACTTATGCTTCAATGATTGAAATGATCGACAGCGTTCGGTTTGTATATCATCCCCTAAACACTGATTTACTCTAGTGCACTTCTGTTCTATTTCAAATACATATGTTTGTATAAACATGTATGTATGTATATATGTACATATGTTATACGTATAATGGAAATTCCATAGAGTACATACATACAACAAACGTATGTCTATATGTACATATGTATGTACGTATTCGATGCAATTTCCATTGTTTACGCTTCGAAAATTTGTAACATGCGCACATTTTCAAAGCTGATTCATTTTTTGCCAAACATGATTCAAATCAGTCCAGCAGAAAATTGTTGTTGTTTGCTGTACTCATAGATTACTTATGGTTTACCCAAAGTCTCATTTCAATTCAAACAATCATCGCAACGCTATGAATTGACATGATACCATTGCAACCGAAGCCAGCCATACGTTTACACGATCGTGATTGCCGAAGAACAGATTGTTCGTGTTGCATTAGGTCAGCTGGCGCTGGCGGCTACACGAATTGATTAACAATGTTGTCTAGGCTGAACTGAATTGATTTGATTGTGTTTTTGGCACGACTGTTTCTTCTGATTTTATCATACTCGTTGCAGCTCTCTGATACATACATAAGTATATTGTCAGTGAGGGCACAACAATATAAACAAAGAACATCACAAAGTTCATGTGACAAAAACAGTGTTTACTAGTGAAACAAAATCTCCCAAGTGTACCTGCTTCTATTCGATTTGCGATCTTTTTTTGTACTATAAATTTGTTTGGTACTAAATTTTAAATAATCAAGTAAGGGAGGGCCAAGTTCGGGTGCAACTGAACATTTGATACTCTTGCACGAATCAAAGCCCGCAAAATTCCTCCAGGTGCTGGCAAAACTTTATATTAAAAATAGTTTTGCAAATAAATTAAACATCAATTACACTGGTCAACAAATTTGTAATTTTTTTTGTCACATGAAAATTTATATCAAATTTTGAATATACTAGGACTATCATTGAAAATAAATGTACACATCATGTTTTCTTGGGACATCAAAACATACATTTTCGTAAAAAGTACAAAAATCAGCCACACTTACAGAATTATTTCCTAAAATCTAAGAAAATCATAAGTTTTCTTAAAATAGTCTGCTAGGATTCCTGGACTACATTTCCCTTGATAACGCTCCTCCATTAAGGAAATGTCTTGATGGAACCCCTCACCTTGTTCGTGACTCACAGCACCCAAATTTGGCGGAAAGAAATCCGGATGAGAGTCCAGCATATGTATTTTCAAGGACATATTACTCCCCAAAGCTTTAAATGATATCATAAGTTCATTTATTAAATCTTTGTAATTTTCCGGTTTATGGTTACCTAGAAAATTTTGAACAACATTCACAAAACATTTCCAGGCGAGTTTTTCCTGATCATTCAGTTTTTCTTCAAAGCTCTTATCCTTCATTAATTTCCGTATTTGTGGGCTTACAAATATTTCCTCTTTGGTTTTCTCCTCGCTGAGTTTAGGGAATTCATCTTTTATACTTACATATATACTATAAAAATCCATCTCCATCTTTCGGACTAGAATTCTCACTTTTTGATCCATTTGGAGGCATCGGCTCAGGCAGTTCGGCACTATGTAGGATAGGTCTCTTGGCCGAAGACAAGTTTGGATACTAGATAGTGTGTTTGGATTTGGTAGTAATAGCTTATGTTTGAGTCAAACAAAAATAACAATCACTTACATGATCCGTTGGTTCCGTCCAAATCATTGGTATAGCAAATGACAAATGTCTAGGTTCTTGTTTAGCCCAACCTAAAAGGAGCCTCACACACGATACACAACATTTATGGGGAACCCAGGATTTGTCTTGATTCCTCACAGTAAAACCAAAATAGTCTAAATAGCACTGTTCAATTAGTGATGTGAAATTTCGACGCTGAGATGTAAAAGTTAACTCTCTACACACATAACAAAAGTTTTTCGCGTTGTTCAAACACTTTCGTGGCATATTTACAATCTAACTAATGTAAATAAAATGTAATTTAGCAAACAATTGTTACACAGTCGACTAAATGCAGTTATGTAAACAAAGAAATGTATGTATGTATATGAGGTCAGAAATGAATATGTAGCTGTCACAAGAAAACTAGATGTGATAGAAACAAAACTGTTATATATTTTTAATGAGGGTACACCAACATAAATAAAAATCATTACAAAGTTCATGTGACAGTGTTTACCAGTGTTATTCGCTGAAATCCTGAATGTGTCACTACCAAATTTGGTAACTTCTTGACATATAGTATAATTAAAGCCATATACTTAATCTCAGTTTTATTCCTATATTTTAGTTCGCGTCAGTAAAAACTATTTTCAAAATAAGTATATTCAAATTAGATACTTGTGTATATTTGGTACACAATAAACTTAACCGGAGAGGCTAATTTTAATATATTGCGTTGATGTGAAAAATGTCAACCAGAGGATCATAGTTTCTTATATTAGGGATAGGAGGCTTAGAGCACGATATAAACCAATTCCTTTCTTATTTAGCGCTACACCACATAGTTTTCCAGAAAACTTGTTTAACTAATTTCATTATAATATCGCATTTTGACCAACTTAAACGGGTCAAAGTCAGGTGGAAAGACGGAAATCATTATATGGGGTTTATTTTTCTTACTTATATGTATATCCAAAACGGTCAACCAAGTACCGGAACTTGCGCTTTATCGTTCAGACGTTATCGAGACAGCGACGAAGCAACCTCGCGATTAGACGTGCCGCTAAGTGAAATATGTCCTGCACGAATTATTTTGTCATCATGAATGCGTTATGTTACGTTATTTTGTACGTTCAAGTACATTAAAGTGAATGTTTTAGGATCCACTATATTTATTTTAATTGTAAAATATACAAAAATAACTCAGGTAGCACAAAAGTACAAGTCAGTTCAATTTCTACCGAGGGATTTTACTATTTATCGTTTATTGTAAACTTTTTTCTGTAATTTATTAATAATTTGCCTTTCACAATATTTATTTTTCTCGTTTTGCTTCCAAAAATACCAAACAGGTTACTCTAAAAATGAGTTTTTATTTAAATTTTTATTTGAAGTCATCTGTACGATAAAATACAATATCTAGAGCTGAAACGAGATGAGCGTACATTTTTCGCTCATGAATTTGATTGAAATTGAAAAGTTACGTTATCTAGGCGTCGCCTCTCTGTGTGACATGATGAGTACCGTTAGCAATTTAGCTTACTGAAAACAATAGCATATGTAAACAAGTAAGGAAGGGCTAAGTTCGGGTGTAACCGAACGTTTTATACTCGTGCAACTTATAAAAATCAAAGCCAGGGAAATACTTTATGGTGTTAAACGTCAATCTAAGAATCGAAATCCAAGGAATTTAATTTTTATTTTAACTCGGACACATAAGGTTTGTTAGAAAAACGAAAATCTAGTATATGACAGTTGGGGTAATTCGATACGACTATTAATATGTTCTAAAAAACTATTCGTGTAGAGTAAAGTCAGCCTGATTTTATACCAAATTATCTACATATTTTAGGCACAAAGATACACTTTTTTAAGCACAAAAAATGCACTGTTAACACGCTAGCTCATTTTCGTTGAGATAAATCACATATTGGTCGATATATGCGGTACAAAGTCCCCCGGAAGTTCGATTATCTTTATCTTAGGTATATGATATACAGACATACCATTATCAGAGAAGTACTATCCCTGAATTTCAATTATATATCTTAGACATTGACCGATATTTTCGAACAACAGGCAACTATAGGTACTGGGGTCCAAGTATTCGGTACCTAAGACTTGAACAGTTTTTGTTGGCTGTTACAATTTTTGGTTTTAAGGTGATATACACTAATGGCATTATTCGTGCAAAGTTTAATCCCGTTATAATAACTGCTTCTTGATTTGTGTATGAGAAAGTAAAAGAATCAAGTGGAATTTAAAATTGTGATACATGGCAAATAGGCGTGGGTTTTATCCGATTTCGCTCATTTTCAGAATGCCACACAGAAATATGAAAAGAGTGTCACGTACCAAATTTTGTTGAAATCGTTTGGTCGGGTCCCGAGACATGGGATTTGACCAAAAAGAGGAAGGTGCCACGGCCATCGTCCAATTTTCACCCCGGCTCCTATAAAGTCTCGTCATACCATTCCTTTGGCAAATTTTTACGTTTCTGTCGCATTTAGTTATTGATCTATCGCGCTTTTCCTAGTTTTGAACAGTAGATTTATATGGGGAGGGATCCGGGTTTTCATCCGATTTTATCCATTTTCACACTATCGGTAGGAATTATTGCATTATTCGTGCTGGGCGAATTTAGTTGCTGTAGCTTTAGTGGTTTAGGAGATATGTACATTAAACGTATTAGAGGGCGGGGCCAACTCACTACCAACAAGAGCTTTTCACGGAGATCGCCTGGAAGTTGAAGTGCGGTGAGATGATTGATGGGAGAGGCTTTTGCACCTGCTAAAAATTTCGAATTGCCACATATTTATTTTTACCAACTATTGGCTAACTGTCTCACTATCACCTACGAATAAGCACCTATACAATGATCATATATTATGTAGCTGTATTATGTTTCGTACCCCACCCCTGGAGGGGGTCAGGAAATACCAACAAGCCATCCAAAAAATTAGTTTCCGAAATATGTAGATGAGTTGAAACAAAAATTTAAAGAATTAGAACAATTATGCGGACAATTAAAAAGTGAAAACCAAAAGCTTAAAAAACAAAATAATCGCCCACTTGTGCCTAATTATAGTCAATCACAATACGAAACTGATGAAGAGGAATTAGATGTAGAAACAGACTGAATCTTAAAGAAAAACAAAAGGCCTAATAAAAAGGGTAAAGCCGAAGCTTCACCATAAATGATCGTAAAAGAAAATACTTTATCATCGAACGGTGAAAACCACACAGCTAAAAATGAAAAACCGAAGTATGAACCGCGGCCAATTATGATTTCAAATATATCTAATTATAAAGAACTAAGAATAATTAAAGAAAACTACTAAATAACGACACTCGTAATGTAAGCGTTACAGCTAAATAAACTATAGATCGGTGACAAAAATGTTGTCAGCGTCGGGAACTTCATGGTATGGTATTCCTTTGAAGACATACAAACGCACCCAATAAATGTTATGATTAACCCTGCCAACCATGAGCGGGTAAAAAAACCAGATAATCAGTGGGTAAGAAAGTGGGTAATCCATAGGGTAATCATGTGTACTTTAACATAGGCCGAGCGACAATTTTACCTACTCACGTACGTATACATGCGATCATACATCTTTGTTGCGCTCATTCAGCAGTGTCATATAAAAAAGTATATCTGTCCTGTTCTAATATCCCCAATCGACGGCAGATGCAGGGTTGCATTTTCTCTTTTTAAATAGCTGATGCAGTGTTGCATTTCTTGATTCCTGCTTTTAAAATTTCTTAAAATTTCAACTAAACTTTTTCAATTTGTCAAAATTTTTATTTTATTTATTTTTATATATGTTTACAAAAATTTATTACTATTTATATAAATAAAAATATATTTAATTTAAAAATATTTAATATCTGAAAAAAGATTAAATAAAGAAAAGAATTTTTAAAACCTGAAAATAAAAGAGTGGAAAAATATTATAAAAGACAAATACCTGAAAATAAATAATAATTACATTGAAGAAAGATTAATTGTATAAAATGATAGTAATATCTGAAAAAAAGATTAATATTATCTGAAAGAATAAAATATATTAAATACAAATAGAATTTACTCTGAAAGCCAATATTAATTAAATAAAAATAGTGATAAAATCTGAAAAGAAAGAATAATTAAATAAAAATCATAATAATATCTGAAATAAAAGAATAAAATTATCCGATTATTTAAAATATAAAGCAAACATTTGTTTTCACATATTATTTTGGATTGTGCAGGCCGCCTTAAACGCATAAAATACATACTTATGTACATATGTAATTATTTTTGCGTATTATGTTGAACTGCGCAATCCAATTTCAAACAACACACACTTTTTCTCACATACTTACTTAACAATTTAAATTTGCTGCTTCTGATGATATTGCTGCAGCTGCTAATTCCAATGCTATAAAAACAAATGAAGTAATTATATGCAAATTATTTAAAAAAAATCATTCACTTACCTTCTTGTTGTACGAGCCTCCTTTACGATAGTACGATCACGAATGACATGCGTCTTTCAATCGTTTTTTTATTACCCTTTTTAGGATTTTCTTTTGTCACTATTGACAATAATGTTTTCTCCTTCGCACTCATTCAAATAAATCAAGAGATGAAAGAAACTTTTTTTCATCGCATTTAGGTAAACAAAAAATAACCCGAAAATGTGCGTTGGTGTTAGTGTATAGAGAAAAAATGTGTAGTTGTATTGGAATATTTGTCTCAAAAATCTCCACCATTCGTGTAGCATTAGTGATATTATCGCTGATTTAAAAGAACAAGGTTTAAATGTTATGAACGTCGTAAATAAACTCAAGTGAAAAACACGAGAACCTTTAAACATGTTTTTAGCTACTTTTGATTTTAATGAATACATCAAGAAAATATATGAAATCAAACACATGCTTCACACCCTTGTTCTCATTGAGCCTATGAGAAATTCTAAACTTATTCCACAATGTAGAAATTGACAGGCATTTGGATACATTAAGAACTTCTGCGGCAAAATGTAAAACAATCGAGTGCCAAAACCAAAATGCTGTAACAGTGGCGAAAGCCATCCGGCAAACTACAAAAGATGCATTGTTGCCAAGGAGCTTCAAGGCATTCGTAACAAAGCCTTGAAGAAACAATAAGTTTCCATAAATTTGCCCAGTACATCAAATAATCCACTCATTGGTAAGAAAAAGGACCGTCAACAAGCAGCACCGTGTGCAGACGAGTTCTGAATTACTGAAAAGTAACTCAAACGTGGTGAACGAAAAAAACATAAAGTTGACCCAACCCCTACTAACTCAAATCTTTGAGATGCTAAATAAACAAGAAACATACAATATCGATATCTGCAGCCGTTTAGATAACCTCGAAAAAAAAAAAATAAAAATAAAACAAATTCCAAGGCATGAATGGTGCTCTCCGAGTGGACTGTTCAAAAACTATTTAGTCGATTATGTCCAAAAAACCATAAAAATCATAAAATAATTATATACTACCATATATGTATGAATATTATTATTAATTTCTATGTGATTTGATTTAAGTTATTCAAATCAAACTGCTCGTAAGTTTTTGAAACTAGTTGTTTATATAAAACATTGTTAAAGTTTTAAAAATGTGTGTAATTAAGTTTCATCAAGATATTTCAATTTTTATTCAAGTTACAGCTTGCACGACGGACGAACGGACAGACAGACAGTCACCCGGATCTCAATTGTTCTCGCCATCCTGATCATATACTTACATATATCCCTGGTCGATACCAACGGTCTGATACACTTAGTCGAGACCAATGGTGCTTGGCTAGGCCTAGGCTAGTGTACATACATTTGTATGGAAACACGTGTTGTATTTACGCTCATATATGTACAATATAGATACATTTTTGAAATTTCTTACATCTCGATTTAGTTGAAATCAAATTGACACCCTTGTTCACGCTTGCCTTGGCAATAGCGTTCACAAAAAATGTATCATTTTGAGAAAAATTACATTTTTTCTTAACCTTTTAAAACGCTCTAGCGGCTAAAGTATTTGACCTAGGTGGGTCAAATAAATTGCACCGGTTAGGTAATTTAAAGAGCTTTCAGGAAATGTCCCACCGGGGGCGTGGCAATAGGCTAAAATGGGTTTTCACCATGTCCCCCCTTTTGTTTCACTACAGTTGGGGGGGTATGGGGCCGGGGGTATCAAAACCATTTTGCGAGTTAGCTCACCCCTGGGGCTTTCAGGAAAGCCCTCAACCTCCCTTCTATCCCTACCAGGGGCGTGGCAATACCGTTCACAAAAAATGTAACATTTTGAGAAAAATTACATTTTTCTTAACCTTTAAAACGCTCTAACGGCAAAAGTATTTGACCTAGATAAACATACAAAGCAATTTGGACATGTAACGAACACGAAAACATATAAATCAACCGTGCGAAGTGATAGAAACATACCAAAGTTCATATATTTTCATAGAAAATATATGGGGTCTAGCCAAGCACCATTGGTGCACTAAGGTGTAATATTATAATATCCTTTTTTCGTCCTTTTCGATACGATATCCTTGAATTTTTGAAGTGAAAACTTCTAATGGCGCGTTGCGCCCTTTTGTGGCTGAGCATTTTCAGCCATTCTCGCGACAGATGACATTTTACACAGATATACTCCGCGTGTATTCTTATAATAATGTATATAATAACGATCTTTACCTGTGGCTTCGATCTCATTGATTCCTTTCAACAAATATCAAAGATCAATACATGTGAATGAAGGAAAATTTGCATTTGAAAATTACTACATATGTATGTACATATAATACATTTTCAACAATTAGGGATGGGCTAAGCTCGCAATTTCGCAATTTTACATATACATACATATACATATATAACTCATACACTGACTAACATATTCGAATTTAGGATTGTTAGAAAAACGAAAATCATAATGAATTTGTAGTGTACGGAAGTTGAGGTAGTATCGTCTCGATTTTATCTATCAACTATTATCATGCTTCATACTAAAAATATGTTTCCTAAGTTTCATTGAGGGACCTCACATTCAACCAATCAGCTAAGTCGGTCCGATGCTCCAAAATCTTGATATTAGTTAATGGGAGATAGCTCAAGCTTTCCCCCAATTTTATCTATTTTAAGCACAAAGACACACTGTTATGAGGAAAACACGTTCTGTAATTTTCATTGAGATAGCTCAAATATTGGCCGATATATGCAGAATAAAAAATAATTGACCGATATTTTCGATCAAAAGTCAACTATAGGTGCGACGGTTCATACATACATATATTCCGTGCCTAGGGGCTTGAACAATTTTGGTTGGATATTTAAGTCATAGGGTAGCTTACTTTAAGGGGGTATTCTGGTCTAGAAGCATGAATTTCAGGTAATTTTTAAAGTGTCGTAAAAAAAGGCAATTAATATTTTTACTATTCATTTTTTTAATGGTTATTTGTTAATTTTAGAAGAGTACAGAAAAAAATTAAAAACTAAAAGAAGTAAAAAATTTCAAAAATTATGAGCTGACGAAGTGGGCGGTCTCTAAAAATTTCCACGTGACCATACCCATGATTTCAACCCTCCTAGTTATCTGAAACCAAAATAAAAAGTTTATTAAGCTAGAATAATGTCGCGATGGGCGGAACTACGGGAAAGTGGGAAAAATTTTTTTTCATAAAATGGCGACTACCTGAAAAAAATTTTTTTTGATCAGTTTTTCTGACTATTTCGAATTTTTTAAAAATAATGCAAGTAAAAATTTGGGGATGGGGCTAGTTCCTACAAGCCTATAAAGAAGACTCTATAAAAGTTTCAAGTAAATCGGTCCAGTAGAACCTGAGAAATCGTGGGTAGCGTTCCGAAAAAGTCAGTTTTGAGAAAAACGCGTTTAAAGTTTCGCGTAAAGTCTTTTGTTCGATTAGTTCCGTCCGAACCAGTTTGGATGCCGGGTCAGAAAAATGCCTATATCTCCGAAAATAATTTGAGTTTTGAAAAATTCTCTTGCACACATATTCTTGAACAGTTAAACTTTGAAAATAAAAAAAAAATGGATTTTTTTAAATTTCTAGACCAGAATACCCCCTTAAACGAGATATTAGTACAAAAGTTGATCCCGTTAATTACTTCTTGATTTTTGTACAGGAAAAGAAGTAATCAAATGGAATTTAAAGTTGTACTATATGGAAAGTAAGCGTGGTTGAAGTCTGATTTCCCCAATTTCCATCGTCCAATTTCCACACTGCCTCCCATAAAGCCATCTCATACCATCTCGGAGGTAAAATTTTTTTTTTTATAATAATTCATATAACAAAAAGAGTTTTATTATATAAATACATAAACGCAGCACTGGCTACGAGGCCTTCAGCCGTCTTGTAATTATAACTAGGTGAAAAATTCTAATTGCTAAGGGTTAGTAAAGATGTAAGTTGCTTAAATATATTTTAACAAATCGTTGGTTTTTAAGAATCTATATACAATCATCACGTTTTTTTCTGAAGGTTCACTTAGTAGTTTTATGAGATCAATTGTGCCAGAGTTGTGGGCTGTTGGGTGAAGCATCGGACAGAGTGTGAGTAAGTGTTTGATAGTAGCGGTGTCATCGCAAAGGAGGCAAATGGATGGGCTTTTACCCGATAGTAAGTGGGCGTGTGTTATGATAGTGTGTCCAATCCTTAATCGAGTATATGTCTTCTTTGCGCTAGTTGGAACTGTTGACGAGTAGATTATACGATTTCTGGCTGGGTTTATCACCGCGTAGTGATCCTTAAATGTTTTCCATTCGCTTGCGTTTTTTTGATGCCTTTTGTGCTTAATAAGGTTAAGAATGTCTTGCTTGGATGAGACGTAGTATGTTAAGGCAGGAGTCCTGGCTACATTTTTCGCAGCGAGGTCTGCAAAGTGGTTGCCTGTAATACCAGCATGGCCAGGGATCCACATTACTTGGATTTTCTGAGGGGCACCAATGACCGCGTCCCTGATAACTTCTATTATGGGATTGCGATTGGAAGGAGACGTTAATGCAGACATACATACACGATTTGCTGTCTGTACAGATGAGGAACTTTCCTTTAGTCCTTTTTGCGTGATTAACTGCATGAAGAATAGCAGCTCCTTCAGCGGTAAATACAGAGCTCGTTGAGGGGAGAAGCCAATTGCAAATAATTTCTCCTGTGGCAGTGACAACTGCTAACGAAGTGGAATCGATGGACATGGAGCCATCCGTAAACAATAACGTCCAGCCATTATTTGTATAATTAGATTCCAGTTCAGCAAAGGTTTGTTGAAAGACTTCGTTTGGTGTTTTGCTTGGACAAAAACATAAGCTTGATCTGTAGTATTTTATCATTGATCAGACAGGGAGGATGTCGAGTGGTGAATTTGCATGTTGCGTTACGTAAAATATTATTTTCTGCAGCGAAACTTAAGCATCTCGAAATAGCCGATTGTATTCTTGGAGTTTTTCTTCTTTTCGTGGCATGCGTGATAGTTGCATTTAGTAATGGGTTGGTGTTCTCGGCCGTTTTCGCAAGTATATTAGTAAATAAGGATTGAGCTAAATTAATGTCAGAGACTTTTGTGTAGATTAGGACATCGTCAGCATAGATTTGGTGCTCAACTCCTTTGTAATTTTTTATCATCCTACTAATATCATCGAAAGCAATGATAAAAAGGAGGGCTGAAAGAGGTGAGCCTTGCGGCGTACCATTAGAAAGCGGGAGTGTTGAAGAAAGAAAACCATTTACGTTGACTTTGAGTTTTCTGTTTGTGAGAAAGTTAGAAATAAAACGTATCATATTCTGGCCTATTTTCCATTTTCTAAGTTGTCGAATAGTAATATGGGCTCCAATTTTGTCGAAGGCTCTGTGAAAGTCCAGAGATAGTACGGACACGTGGTTTTGGCTGGACAAAGCGTTAGTAATGAAGTAGTCTAGCTGGATTAAAGCATCTAACGTGCCTTGACCTTTTTTGTAGGCGACTTAGATTCGCGTGATATGAACTTGTTTCGCTGAGCATAACCACATCAAGCGGCTGACACGATCTTTTCCGGGCACTTTGCGCCATCACATTTAAGGAGGGAACTCGGCCTATAGTTAGCAAGTTCATCGGAGGATTTGTGTGGTTTAAGTATTGGTATAACACAGGACGTTTTCCAAAATTGGGGGTAGACACCAGTATTGAAAATTTTGTTATAAAGCTTTACCAATCGGAGCTTGAGACTTTTTGGCATATGTCTGATAATTGGATAAGAAATTTTATCTTGCCCCGGGGACTTACCCTTAACGGTAGATGCAACGAACTCGAATTCAGACAGTGAAATGCTGGTTTCTATTTGTTTAGCAGAAAAAGAAAGAGGGGAGACAGAGTAGGAAGTGTCGGACAGTGTGGTGGTTTTAGAGGTTTGAAACTGTGTGCTGAATGAAATATCTGAGCTTGTTTCAGAATAGTGGTTTGCAAATAACTCGGAAATATCGGATGGATTGGTTACCAAACCTGTTGGCCCCTTTACGCATTGAATGGTTAGATTTCTAGGCACTCCAGAAAGTTTTTTTAAAGCGTTCCATATTAACTTAGGACTACAGATGAGAAGGATTTATTTTGCTTGTGAAATCCTGGAAACATTTACGCGTTGGCCTGTTTCGCAGGAACGCATTTGAAAAGAGAGCATTGGCTTTCCTGAAAGATATTAAGTTGACTAGTGATCGAGCGCGTTTGTATTCATACCAAGTTGTCTGTTTTTTTGCCTTTGCAATTCAAAGCGATTTCTTTATTCCACCAAGGAACACTTCTTTGAACTTGTTGTTGGCTTTGTAGGAGGAATGCTAACATTCGCTGCTGAACGGATAATTTTTGTTAACCTTCGCACCCTTTCTTGGTTAGGGTTGTCAGATATTGTGGTACATTATTGCTATTTATCTCGCAATGTGTCTGAAACTTCTCCCAATCAGCGTAATCAGTTTTGAATACCTTATTTATTTTGTGGTTTTTAGTTGTTGAACCTAGGTGCAATTTTTTTAGTAAAATGGGGAAGTGATCGCTTCCGTGCAGGTGATCGAGTATACTCCATTCGCACTGTGTGGCAAGTGTGTCGGTGCACATTGTAAGATCTACATGGGGAAAAAGTGGAGTGAGTGGAAAATTGTGTCGCGGATCCGTTATTCAAACATATTAAGTTAGAGGAAAGTAAAGCGTCTTCAATGCATTTGCCCCTCTTGTTGGCTATTGGAGAGCCCCATAGTGGACTCCATGGAATAAAATTACCAGCGAAAATTAAAGGAGTAGAAGCTTGGTTGATTAATTGCAGGATGTCTGTACTGGTAAAATGTTCATCTGGTGCAATATAGGTGCAGATAATGGTGATTTTTTTAACTAAGATAATTTCGATCGACATAGCCAGCAAGTTGGATTGAATGGCATTAATTTTGTGTGGAATATCTCTTCTTATGAGAATCGCAATACCTCTTTTACCTGTGCTAATATGTGGAAAATTGTGAAACATGCCAATGTACTGCTTAGGAGTAAAAGCCGACAAGTTGAAAGAGATGTGAGTTTCATTTAAGAGTATAATAGCTGGGGCATGATCTTGTATTAATAATTGAAGCTCATTGTAATTATTAGTGTAGCCGTTTAAATTCCATTGCAATATTGGAATCATAAGATCTATGTAGGAAAAAAAGAAAAAAGGAAATAGAAGAGAGCTAGAATATCAACTCGTATGAGCAGTCAGTTGAAGCTGCGTGTCACCAATTGAGTACTAGTTCAAAAGAGAGTAAAGGCTAAGCGTATTTATTCAGACTCAATTTCTATTTGTTCAGCATGTTGAGTAGAGTATTTATTATCGTTGGCATTGCTTGTTGTTGGAAAGAGATTTTCGTGATTATGTGGATTAGACTGCACGGTAGTGTTGGTAGTAGTGTTGTTGAAGTCAGTATATTTATTAAGCGAGTTTAAGGAGTTGTTTAAGTTAGAAATGAGGGAGGCTGTTGTTGGACTGAAAAGTTTGGGATTTAAGAAAGAGGCTTGTTGGGTACAGTTGTCGCTGATATTTTTAGCTGAATGTGAGACGTTGTTGTAGTCTGAACTGATCGATGCAGGCTTGTTGATGGAAATATGTTTGTTGTTGGCGTTTGATGAGTGATTTTTTCTAGTTAAAGAGTTTATTGATGAGTTGGGAGCAGAGGGGACCTCTGCGTTTTGTTTTGATGTACTAGGCAAGTCATTGTCGGCAATTCTATGAGCATTTTTAGATTTTGTGAGATTGTTGATGGCTGAAATTTTTGTTGGTGTGGTGGATACAGAGGATACCTCTTTTGTAGGTTGAAGCACATGTGCAAAGCTAGCAGTGAGGGAAGGGAGGGAAGTATTTTCTCTATACTTTTTAAGGACTTCGTGCATATTGCACTTTTCTAGTGTCTTTATTTTTAAAATTTCTTTGGTTTGCATATACTTTGGACATTTATAGTCCGAAGAACGATGCTCGCCAGAACAATTCGCACACATGACTCGGATGCAGTCATTTTCGTGTGGAGAAGGGAAATTGCAAGTCTCGCATGTAGGGGAACCCTTACAATGTTTTTGCGTATGACCCAATTTCTGGCATGACCTGCAGCGCATTGGATTAGGCACGTATGGTCGCACAGAGGTCATCCTCCATGCGATGTTTATTTTGTTTGGAAGGGAATAACTGTTGAATGATATTAGCATAACACCAGTAGGCTTTATAACACCTTTAACTTTGCGAGTGAACTTATAAACCGCGGAGACTTCATAAGAACTCAGTCCTTCTATTATTTCGCTTTCAGGCACATCGTTTAAAAACGGTGCATAAATGGTGCCTTTGTTACAATTAAGATGTTGATGATAGCTAGCGCTAACAGCGCCAATGTTGAAAAGACATTTCGTTTTTATAAACTTTTCTGCTACTTGCTTATTTTTCACTAGCAGTAATAGGCCGCCGTCGCGTAATTCACTAATTTTGTTTATATCTTTGCTCACGGTAAGTAAGGCATTGTAAACACGAAAACAAGAAACCTTCGAAAGGGTGTGTAGAATTTACTCGTCAGGATTTAATCACAATATACTTTGGATCTTCACTTTTATTGGCGGTAAGTCAGGAAAAGCATCTTGCAGTTTTTGATACGATTTTTTACGTTTTGGTTGGGGACCTTGGGCCAGCGCAGCAAACCTGTTGTCCCCGAACTGGAAGCCCGCCGGGGGCATAGTGGAAAAGTTATAACACGCTGATATAAGTACTGGATTTTGTTTCTCACTTAAAATAAGTATTAATCGCGTTACTTAAATAAGCAGACCGTAGTGCAAAAAAAAAGAACACAAAAAGAGAGCTATATGAATAGCTATAAACTCAGAGAAAGACGCTAACTCAACTGCTCAGTACGAGGTTTAGTCGGTGACTGGAGGTAAAATTTAATTATGCTGTTCACAGTTAAATGTTATCTAGCGTGTTAAATTTTCTTGCCACCTTGAAAATTTAACACCCATATTTACCGGAGTGGTATCCATTTAGTTTTTGTTTTACGTGAAAAACAATTTCACAAATATTCCTACTGTGTTGAGCTTTTTTATTAATTGTGGCAAACTGGCATCTTTGATCAGCTGACATTTGAAAAATATGGAATCTGATGGAAGCAAATGGAAATGGAGAAACTAATAACATACATGCGAGATAATCATCCGTTTGAAAAGCCGACAGCACAAGTATATTATAAAAAAATTTTAGAGACACAAAATCTGGGGTTGTATTGGCCTTTAGTGAGGCTAAAAGCGCCAATGCTATACAAGGCAAGAGCTTGGCAGAATTCGACGGGAGCAGGTGCCATGCAAGACGGCGAATCAACTGAAAGTAATTGGAAAATAAATTGTTTGCTATAAAATTATAATAAATTATATTTTTAGGTATAATTTTGAGAACTTGTCCTTTTTTCTCTGATTTGGAAGACATATTTGGCTATAAAGAGTTTCAATCCAATGCACCTTAGATGTAAATTCTCAAAGCCCTACGCTGAATGTAGTAGATGTGTGTTCTGAAACTCGACTTTCACCACAGACCACTTCGACGCCGAAAGCAGTTCAATGGCCACTGCAAATGTGGCTACCACACCTGAAGTTGTAGATATTTTTCAGGAAGTCGGTTTGTCACCAGAATCTACATGCAACAAAATTAATCGTCGCAAGGGGTTTTATTCGCGGACAGGTCTTGCCGATGTGCTTAGTATGCATTCAGGTTTATTTAAGCTGAAGCAACAAAAGTTAAATATAGAAAAAAAAATGAAAGATAGAGAGCTAGCTTTGAAAGAAAAAGAATTCGATTTGCAATACCAAAAATTTTTGTATGAAAAAGAAAAACAACAATCCTTAAGAGAGAATAAGAATACTAGAAATTGAAATGAAAGCAAAAGTGGCTTTAAAGAGCTTGAAATGAAGGAATGAATAGCAATGGAGGCATTAAAAATGAAAAAATAAAACTATACATATATAGTATATAAATTATAATTACTTATTTTTAATGGTTTACAAAATGTGATAGGCTTTTTCTGATGTAGTTGTGTTCATGAATTTTTTGTGGGAAGCCTGTTTCTTCTTGACCTTCCAAACTAGAATTTTCGTTTAAGGGGGTACTCTCATGTGAACGCATACATTTTACCACTTTTAAGGAAAATTTTTTTTATGCGACAACAAAATTCAATCATTTTAATCTTTAATATATTTTTATTTGTATTTTGAAGTGTACAAAAAAATTTTTTTTTTTTCGTTTTTTACATTTTTAATATATATTTTTTTTAAATCAAAGTAGTCCCCAACAAAAAAAGTAGTTCACTGGTCATGGTGATAGCGGCTGTTCATGTTGTCTGAAATAAAAAAATCGAATGGAGTAATATTCAGTAGTTCTGGGGCTTTCGTTCCAACCAAATATAATAAATTTCATTTAAAAAAAAAAAGTCGAACTTCAAAAAAAAGTCACGAAAATCTTGTTTTTTTTCGTTAAAAATCGTTTAAAAAAATATGAAAATATTTTCGAAAATAAACAATTCTGGTAGGGACGATAACTATAAATGAGTAGAAGAATATATGTAAATTTTAAAGCAATCGGTTGAATACTTTTTTTTAGGACCATGACAGTTTCATAAAATGATGATTCAAGAAAAATGCGTTTAAAGTTTCAAGAGAGGTAGACAGTCGCTTACGACGCGTCGGCGACTATGAGCTGTAACTTATCAAATACTATGAATTTCGGTCTGAATTTTTCACAGCATGTTTTCAATATATTTTACTGTCAAAATATAAAAAAAAATCGATTTTTCGAAGTGATTACATGAGAATACCCCCTTAAGTTAAGTTGTAGCAACATGTTGTGAAGGATACAACATGCCAAAATCAATCTAAAACAATTTTTATAATTAAGACGATGGCTTAGCGGATATGCCGAATCGCAAGCAATCTATTGCCGATGACAAAAATACTTTTGTGGGTTTTTACCTATTGCAGATTTGGCAAACATTTTAGCATCATGGACGCTTCCCGGTATCCTATTGTCGCTTGTCTAATTTTTAGTGAATAGTCACATACTACTTGCATTTTTATGGCATACTGTTTTTTGCGAGAGAAGTATATTTCGTGATCTTTCGAAGGAGACTCTGCTAATCTGATTTCAGTACCGTCAACATAGCCGATGCATCCTGGAAGCTCTTCCATTGTTTTTGTGACAATCAAAATTTAGACTTTAAATTAATCAACGCGGTGATAACCCGCTCTGTCACTTTTGGTAACTGTTCCGCCATCGCCAATTCCGAACAATGTTGCAATCTTCCTAATAGAGGCACTCTCTCCACATGATCCCAGACGAAAAAGTTTTATTTTTAGTTGAAGACCGATTGGTAACTGTAGAACACAATTTTTGTTTTGGAAAACCGATTCTTGCTTGATTAAGGATAATATATAGTTGATATATAGTTCGAAGATTTCTATGCACAGCATTTCTCGCATGCGGCCACTATCAATTTTGTGAAGAACATTATTGACCCATTGCGAAGATTTTGGTATATATAAATATATCTAATTAATTTGTTATAAAACGAATTTTGTGCGCTCACAGTTTAAATGTCAAATATTGGGTAAAGTTGCGATATAAAAAATTTCCCATAAACTGTAAATACAATTAATGTCTCTGGAGTATTTGGTTATTGATTTATTGCACTTTTAGTATTTTTTGACAGGGGTATGAGCGGAGTTATCTTCCGATTTCATCCATTTTCACATTATCGGTAGGAGGTCGTATAATATTTGCGCTTAGAAAATTTGATTATTGCTGCTGTAGTGATTTAGGAGATATGTACATTAGACTTCTTAGAGGGCGAGGCAACACCCACTTTTTAAAATTTGTTTGCTCACACGTGCCTCTTGCTACTGCGATCCCCTGTACCAAATTAGAGTCTTACATCTTAATTCAGCCTTAGTTATAAGCTTTCAAAGTTTTCGGTTAATGGCGATTTGTGGGCGTGACGAGGTCCGATTACGCCCATCTAAGTACTCATAATTTTTTGTACTACTTAAGAAATTCGCGTACCAAGTTCTTCAATATAGAATGTGTACATTACAGGCATTGTCACTCGCGAATGGGCTACATGTTGCTGACCGTGAGTCCATATAGGAAGCATGGTTTTTCTAAATACGTCTGTGTAATGTCAGTTTGGTTGAGTAGTAGCTCCGTTTTTGAGGAGGCATTTTATTTAATAAATTAATTACAAGAAATAACTCTAACTTCGATTACACCAAAGCTAACACCCTTCACAGACACAAAAAACTCCGTACATGAACTTGATGCCTTAGACCAGTGTTTCCCAAAGTGGGCGGTAACGCCCCCTTGTGAGCGTTGCAGGTGTCAAGGAGGGCGGTGAGAGACCCAGAAAGAAAATGGGGGCGTTGTGTAGAGGCCTGGGGGATTATTTGTAATTTTATTTAGCTAGGAGGCCTCTTAGACAACGACTACATGAGCTCTCGACTCTCAACAACAACTTGTGAACATCAACTAATATGAATTAAAAGATTGCTCAAACTCGGTTCTATATTTCTTTCCGCCTAAACGTATTTCTCAAAGCAAAACAATGTCGGAAGTAAAAAAGAAGAGACGGCAATACTTTGTGTCTTCTATGTCTAAAAACATTTTCGAATGAAGCAATGAAGCCTTCAAGACTGCAAAATCATTTGAATAAAATGCATCCAGATAAGAAAGACAAAAATGTAGCATATTTTCAAGACCTAGAGAAGAAGCATAATACTCAGCCAAGTGTAGCAAAACTATTTTCGGCGGCTGCTAAGCACGATGGCGACGGACTTCGAGCTTCGTACAATATCTCTTTGTTAATTGCTCAAAAAGGCAAACCACATAACTTTGGAGAAGAGTAAATATTGCCAGCAATAAATGAAGTAATAACTAATGTGCCTCATAAACCGGCCGCAAATATTATCCGAAAAATTCCTTTGAGTAATAATTCTGTTCAAAAACGAATTGATGAAATGGCTGAAAACAATGAGGAATCATTGTGCGATCACCTGAGGACAAGCCAATTCTCAATTCAGCTCGATGAGTCCACTTTACCAACTAATGAAGCATTGTTGTTGTCTTACGTGAGGTTTATTAAAAATGAGAAAATATGTGAAGAACTATTATTTGCTAGAAATTTAGAGACCGATACAAAACGTGAAACCATATTCAATATATTGGAAAAGTTTTGCGATGAGAAAGAAATTCCTTTAAAAAATATTATTTCAGTTGCTACGGATGGCGCGCCGGCTATGACAGGGTGCCATAAAGGCTTCATAGCGTACTTAAAAAATAAAATTCCAGATGTCCTTGGTGTACATTGCGTTATTCATAGACAACATTTAGTTGCTAGAAACTTAAGTGAAAAACTATTTCAATCACTGCAATATGTCATCAAAGCAGTCAATAAAATCCGCAACAGCTCTTTGAATGATAGATTATTTCATCAGCTTTGTGTTACTAATGACGAGGATTTCAATCGTTTGTTGTTTCATACTGAAGTTCGTTGGCTATCAAGAGGCAATTGTCTGACTCGTTTCTACAACCTGTTTGAGTCTGTTATAGAGTTTTTGGAAACTAAAGATACAGAATTTCAAGACAAGCTCATAACATCAAAGAATGATATAGCTAACATGACAGACCTGTATAAATTGTTCAACGACATGAGTCTCCAACTGCAATGCGATAAACTAAATTTAATTTAAACAAAAAACCTCGTTGCTGCTTTCGCAGCCAAACTGCTTCTACACAAAAAGAATCTGGGCAGACGTGAGTTTCACAATTTTCCGAATTTATCAGTATCATGCAGTAACGACGAATTTTTTGCCTACTGCCAACATTTGGAAAACCTCCACATTGACTTCATCGAACGATACCAGAACATTTTGAACTGGGAAATACCAGACTGGGTGTTGGATCCGTTTTCAAATGTCAACACAGCAATGTCACCTCGGAAGAAGAACTTATAGAATTTACAACAAACGAGGAAATAAAAATCAAGTTCAAAAATGGTGACTAAAAATTTTGGCTACAAAAACCGATCTAGCAATTGGACCCTGGATTGTGGTCAGTCGTTCAACGATTCTTGATAGCATTCCCATCGTCATATTTGTGTGAACGTGGATTTAGTGCTGTGACAACACTGCTTACTAAAAAGAGAAATCGTTTGCTTGTTACCGAACGTGGCGACTTGCGACTGTTCTTGAGTAAATTGGAACCTAATATTAACAAACTTATTAAACAGCATCAGATTCATCCTTCACATTAGTTTTTATATAAGGATCGATTATTTTAGTTTTATTTTTAATAAAATATTCTCTGTTTCAATACTATAAAGTTGTGTTTCAATAATCATTCTTACTTGAGACCTAAGCGCCGTTGTATGTTACCTACTGCGCTCAGGTTTCAAGTTGCTGGTTATAGTAAAAGTTTCGCTTAGAATTCTCCGTTAATATACATATATAGGTCACAATAATTAATTTGAAGTTATAGTGGTTTTTAAATAGGTGAAAAAATGGGGGCGCTAAAAAAATATTTATTCTCAAAGTGGGCAGTAGACAAAATAAGTTTGGGAACCACTGCCTCAGACTTTGATATTTGCTAAATTTCGTGAAGATGAAAAATGAAAGAAATTCCCATGCATGCACTTGATTCACATCGTTCTTTTTGTATGACAGCTTTATGATATAGTGAACCGATCTAAAAAATGTTTTTGGATATTGCATTGCACTAAAACTTTTATGGTTATCAGAAGCTATAGAACAAAAGCTAAAATTATTTTAAAAGATAACACCCGCCGGGAATTAACAACAAATATTGCGTTGCTTTTTCAGAACTACCAAATGTTAAAAATGGTGGAACAGGTTGCACAGTTATTAATTAATAGAACTTGTTGAATCGACAAAAGCATGCACCGTGTTTGTGATCAGGGATAAAGGAATGTCCAATTTATTCCAGTGGGAGATCGCCGTAAAATTAGCTTTTTTACATTATTTTGCAATACAGCCAGGTCTCTCAATTAATTAATGTTTTTAATAATTTTCAATTGAAACTTAATACGATGATGCATGACGAACCAATTCATCAAATACCTTTAAATTTCGTATTTTCTTAAATTATCGTTGTTTTACATTTTTGTTGGTGATGTTGAATGGCCTCCCTGTTCACATATACTTAGTTCTGGTAGAATTTCAATCTGACCGTTCCAGTTGTTCCAATTGTGAAATGTCAAAACTTACCCAATCCAGTCAGTCGGGTAGGCGAGTTGCTTTCTCATTTCCAATGACAGAAGAGTTGGCCATCTCATTTTCTCTACTTGAAGTAATCGGTAGAAAAAATTTGATGTAAATAGGCCACCATATTCCGCAACAAGAAAAATTAGTATATTTGAGTCACCCAATGGTATACATTATAGTTATATGGCAGTCATCAACCCAAACGAAAAAAGAAAAACATCAATCAATCATCCAAAGAAGATTTTTTCCCTACCTTACTTGCTAAAACAAAATACAGCCCCACATACACTGGGTTGAGTTCAAGTGATTCAAATAAGCCAATTAATAAGTTGTTTTGCTTCGCGATTCAAAAAGTTTTGAAGCACACAAAATCAGTTAACCAACGAGAGCAACTCATAGGAATATGTAGTGTAAAAGCTGAAATTCACAAAAACTTAAACTCCACAAATGGTATTATTTTCGTTCCGTGTTTAAACAAAATCCCTGAAAATGAGATAATGGAGAACTTAAAAGAACAGGGTGTAGTACTTCAAATTTCGAACGTTATTACCTTCCAGAAAAAATTAATAAAAGTAAGGTAAAACCTCACTACTTAAACCTCATAAACATCATCATGCTTTTGATTACGCTACAATAGGTCTACTAATTTCAAACTTAATCACTCACTTCAGCAATACACGTGAGGGGTACCTTTACAAGCAAAAGCTTCTATCACAGAATAAACCATGAAATCGAAAGGTTTATTCAATAGTTACGCAGGCTTAAATATACTCATCAATCAATTCACAACTCATGTTATTGCATTGCAAGAAACACATTTCCCAGCACATAAAGCAGTATACACATGCCAGACATACCATGGTTACTTTCACAACCTACCTAAAACAGCTAAAAAAAGGATCTAATCTGTTTATAAAAAAAAACATATAAAACATAAACCATGTCTGCCAACATATCCGTCATTTCTATTGAAATCAATATCAAACTTTCGATAGCCACATGCTAGTACCCCCATAACACGAATAAATTTGCCACCAAACTCCATTCTTGGTCCAACCAACTTGATACTTGGAAATAAACATTTACTTGGAACAGGAAGATTCTTATATTATGGGATTAGGTGGGCTTCAGAGGTTAAAAAAAAATATATTCTTAAGATTTTTTTAATAGTTACAATTATATATTTTATTTATATTAGATGACATGTTATAAAAAAAAGTTTAAAATTTAGTCATTGGGACCTCATCTCCCTGAGCGCTTCAAAAAAACTGCTGCCGCCCTGGACAGCATAACTCATCATTGGTTCATCTAAAAACCAAATTTATTTCGTTAGTACATCTCGTGTTTGAACGAAGGAAAAGAAAAAAATTTAATTTGATCTTTTTAACGAACTTGAAACAAAAAATCTAATTTTTAGATCAAGTTTTCGTCATTTATTGGCTCGAAAAAATTAGTTGTAACATAAAAAACACAAATTTCTTCGTTCAATTACTAGATAATGTTATTTTAAAGATGTCTGCAAAATTTGAACAAAATCGGTCCATAACTTTTCGAGAAATCGTGTCGACCGATTTCAAAAATGGAGTTTTGAGAAAAACGTACATATGTATTATACCTGCGGTGCGCAACAGCGACGTGGCCTGATGGGCGGAACTTCCGAAGGGTCTATCTCTTAGAATTTTTCTCGGATCGATTGCAAATTTCGGGAGAATATTTAAAAAATATTGTACTACTTAATAAAACAAAAAAATTAAAATCGACTTTTTGAAATTTTCAAACCCACCTAACCCCTTAAATATAGTAGTATTTTTCTAATATCAAATCCTACCAAATTAAAAAAAAAAAACTCTTTATAAATCGTAGTCATAATGCTGACATACTTTATTGCAATGTATAATACTGTAGTCAGTTCGTGTATTGAATAAAGAAATTTAAAAAAGTAAAACTATATAAGCTAAATTTTGCGAATCTTTCGAGAACTTTTTCTGCAGTGACTTCAAAGACATAGGGCATGTGCAGCAACGCCAGGGCGATCACCATATTGAAGCACGTACGTCCACAGCTACGTTTTCATGCGGCCAAGTGTCGAAAAAGAGCGTTCAATGCTCGCATTCGTCACAGAATATGCGAATAAAACAATGAATTATGGGGTATAGGTCTACATCGTAGTTCTTCAACGTTTTCAATGCAGTAGTGATAGTTTGTTGTTCTTTGACTTTTGCTTCTGCTCCCAATGACACAGCCAGTGATCAACTTCACCTTTGAGCGTCAATCGTTGCACGACGTTGTCATTATCCAAAAGGCCTTTGAATCTATCTATCGAGCAGATTTTCCAGTTTTTTGGTTTTCAAAGCACCTACTTTTTCTGAAAGCAGCAAACTCAGTTGAAATCTATCCAATACTTCTCTAAAAAAGCGCGTCTTCAAATCTATGCCGATTGTATCCAGCAGAGGAATATACTGAGGTCCTGTAGTATTCTTCGAAAACTCTCAAGCAGAAATTTTAGCGTTTCGCTTTTCGTCCGCAGATTCTTGGTTTTTCTTCGTCTGAATAATAGGATTGAAAATGTTCCTCAGCTATTTCCTTCCCTTCTATATGCATTCTGGAGAAAACAGAACTAATGGCGCGGTTGTTAAGGCCAATGATATCTAAATCATCGGCATACGCCAGCAGCTGTACACTTTTATAGACTTTCTCTATTTAGATCTGCAGTTTGAATAATTTTCTACAATAGTAGATTGAAAAAGTTACGTCAGAGACTCCACCCATTATAACAATACAATCCACTGCAAGTTATTTTAAATACGAAATTTGATATTCCGTTCAATTAGCTTCTTTAATGTATAAAATGATTATTAAGCAATATATCGCAAAACGACCACAGTAGTGGATATTTTTTATTTACATTTGGTTTGTCGCAACTTTGTCGAAATTGATATCGTATTCTATTGCTTATTGTTCTTTGTCACAACAATCTTATAAATCAACATATGTTGTAACATTGTTGCTACCATTATTTTATTGATTACAAACAACTTTAAAGTGGTTGAACTCTGAAATTATTTTGATGTTTACTACATATCAAGTTTCTTTACTGGCGCAGTCGGTCGCGAAATAATTCTTAAGAATTATTGAAAACGAATCGCTTACCATTTAAAAAAATGATATTTAAAACAAAAACTCAATATAATTTACAATACTATACACCCATTGATAATTGGGAGTGGTGGAGCACGGTGCTCGCTCGTTCCGTAGATGTGGTTGGACGGGGGAAACGATCGGCGCAAATGATTCCACAAAATGTTAAATAAAAAACCAAAAAGTTTTATATAATATATGTATTTTTAAAATAACAAATTGGACAAACACTTACCACGTCTGTATCGCTAAGCGGTCGCAAAAGAAGAGATCGCGCGCAACTTTTTTTTAGTTAGTGTTTAATTGCGCGCTAATTAAAACTTCGAAAAGGAAGAAAAGATTTCTCTACCGATACAGATGTGGCAAAAGAAATTGGGCGGGGCGGCGTTAACATTCTCCCCGCCTTGCAGTATTACTGCAAATGCAGTTTACAATAAATTTCTTAAAACTAACTTAACTAACTGGCTCCTGCACTTCCACTTCCACGTCTTCTTTGCAGATGGGGTGGCCGACGAGACGAATCGAGTCGGGTTCGGTCCGGGAAATGCCGCTGAGATGAATCGAGTCTCAGTCGGTCATTGTCATGCCGCCAATTTGCATCGAAGTCACCACGTTCCGAGGTCGGCGAGACGACTCGAGTCTAACTCGATCCTGGGTAGGCGGTAAATGTGAGAAGCGTTGGCAGCCAGTGCGCTTTATTGTGCCGATACTATACGACACTGGATATTATATATCCCAGTGTCGTATTTTGACATGAATTGACCCATTGCCGCTGGTTGTAACAACATGAGCCGAGAGTAAACGTCCGCTCCCAAGATTACTTCGACTGGCGCTGCCCTATGGAATTCGTTATCTGCCAGTCTTAGGTTGCGGAATTGTTGAAATAAATGGTCTTCCAAAGACCTTACTGGCGTCGGTGGTAACAGACGACGTTGTATTTGGGCACTCACGAAGATTTCTGTTTCTCCACCCTGGTTGTCCCGAAACATTAGGTCGCACAATCGGCTGTCTCCACGCAAGTCTTTGTTGCCAGGGTAGAGTTGAGTGCCTGTCCTTAATGATACGGCGTGCATCAGATTGACGACGATCGTCTCGTCCACGCCTTCGCTTCGGATGGGGTGGCCGGCGGAACGACTGGCCTTCCGCTCGGTCCGGGCAATGTCGCTGAGACGAATCGAGTTTCAGTACCTGCACGCCGAAGTCGGCAAGGCGACTCGAATCTGGCTCGATCTTGGGCGTGTGGTATGCGGAAGAGGCATCGTTGGTCAGAGCTTTGCGGATGCTGGACTGTTAACGTCTGTTGATAAAGTTAATAGGGCTCCGAATCCGTCGTGACAATTGTCAATGAATTTTCCTCCATTTCCGCTGCCTAGACCTACTGTGCCCATGTCAATTCAATGACATCGTCGTCTTGTTCTTCGGCGTCTGAACTGATGCCATGAAGCATCGTGTGGTGTGGGTTGTCGCAACGTTTGCAGCGTATTAAGCTGTCGCATTCATTCTTTGAATGGCTCGACGCGAGGCAGTTGCTGCAATATCGGTGAATCAGTGTGGTCCTCAGCTTAACTTCTGGGGACATCTGCCGGAGCTTTAGGCACCAGCAAAGTAGATGGCTATCTACGCATAGGGGGCAGTTGATTGACATCATTTTCAATAATTTTCTAAACGAAAAGGAAAATTATTAAGGTGTGAATTTATAATATAAAATTAACATTGATTAGATACAATGACAATCTTTGTGATAGGCCGACAAATTAAGCCGCGTTTAGTTTGGATGTCCACCACCCGAACTCGTTGATCCAACCCTGGATATACTTTGATGATTCTGCCTACTCTCCATTCATTTGGAGGTACATTTTCATCACGAAAGACCACCAGGTCGTTGACTTGGACGTTCTGTTGGGAATGTTTCCATTTCTTTCGCTCTCCAGTTCCTTTAAGTATTTGGTCTTCCATCTCTGACAAAGGTGCTGACTTAAAGACTTTAATTTTTTACATTGGTTTACTAATGATAGCTGTCTGTCAAATTATTATCCGCTAAGTGGATATTGGGTAACCTTTTTAAATTGAAGAGTTAATTGATCTGGATGGAAGCAGTCCAGTCAATTTTATATAGTTTTAAACTTTTGTTACGGGGCGAGCCAATTCTGATCGAGCATACCGATTGAACTCGTCCTGACACGGTATTATTCAATCCTGAAATTCGGGTGCTGACCTTTTTGCTTGTCAGATTTAAGCGTTTTTGTAGGCTGTTGCTTACGAAGGTTGCTTCAGATCTCGAATCAATCGGGGCTCTGACAGTGAAGGTGCTCGCGTTGTGAAATATGGTCACCATGGCTGTACCTAAGAGCATGCTTCGACTGGTAGGCATATTTGAAGTATTGGCCTTAATAGAGGCCACATGAGATTTAGTAAAAATCTCAGTAGTGTCTGTGCTGTCAGATATCTGAGCTTTATCCTCACTCTGATCCCGGTGAATCATAGAGTGATGTCTCTGTTTACATTTATTACAATTAAACATACTTTTACAATTTTTGACTTCATGTGAGTCCGATAAACACTTTAGGCAGACGTGGAGTTATCTGACAGCATTTAACCGTGCAGTAGGCTGCATCTCAATGAATCTTTGACAAGTTTTCAAAATGTGTGATTGAGATGAGCACAGTTTACATTTAATATTGTTTTTCTTGGCGTGATGGGAATTGATGGGTTTGGATCCAATCCCTGACTGCAAGGTTGGTATTCGACCTTCACCATCAGCCGACTTAATATTAGGTTGAGTACTCAACTCGCCTTTGAGGTTTGATACTCTCTCAAGCGTTTTAACCCGTTTGGTTAAAAACTTGTCTAACTCAACCCATTTTGGGATCTCTGAATCCGAATCCAGAGATTGTTCCTAAAGCGACAGTGTATAGTCCGGCAGTCGGATAGAACACAAATACGTAAATATGGAACCCAGCTATCTATATTGATGCCATGTATTTGTAAACCTGAAATGCAGCCATTTATCTCCCGCTGTAAATTTCTGAGTTCGGTCTCAGATTCTGTAGAAATGTGCGGAAGCTTGAATAATAAATTTAATTGTGTGTTGACAAGCACTCGCTTGTTTTCATATCTACACACCAAATTATTCCAAGCCAATGCGAATCCGGCATTCGTTAGTGGCGCTTTCGAAACAATAGCTTTTGCTTCACCTCGCGTTTTTTGATTCAAATGGAATAACTTTTCTACCGGAGATAGCCTTGGGTTATTCCCATAAATGGCGGCAAATAAATCCCTAATTGTAAAATATCGCCATGAAATATTTCTGTATAACATGGCCGTAAATTGATGGAATACCTCACGCGTTCTACCGTTTGTTGTAAACGTTCAGGTTGAATCACTGTAGAATTCGAGGTAGGGCTTTGGTTGAAAGCCGTGAGGTTATGCATGTGTTCGCCCATCAAGGCCGCGCAACACACATAAGCGTGGTAACAGCTTGAATATTTAAGCTTAATGTCTTCAATTGACCTTGTGTCGGAAGGATTCACCTTTGGTAAACACAACTTGTATTCTGACTTTACCTCTGCCCACAGAAATTTCCGTTCAAAGTGTAAACACAATGACTGCGACACTTGCTGCTGCAAGTGCAGTGAAAGTGTAAACACAATGGCTACGACAGACTGCAGCGGCACGACAGTGAACTGAAAACGTCGTTGTTCATCTTACTACATGTACATTTTGAGAAGCAACAACAACACAATGGCCGGCATGTACAATAAAACAACGCAGTTGTCCATTTTGCATGTACACAATTTCGTTGTGGCCATACTAATACCTTTCACTTCAATGAAATTTTAATATTTTGTTCAAAGTGAAATTTTTTATGCAAAAAATAAGTAAATAGGTAAATATTTTTGCTTTAAATTATCACTTGTTATTCTTCTTCTTCTTGTTATTACAAATGATAAAATAGAGCTATAATATAGCTATTTTATGCTTTTATTTGTAAAATAGCATCAAGTTTGTTAGAGCTGCGAATAATTTTACATTTTACATATTAGTGGCATCACCACTCTACCTCCTCTTTCAATCTTCCATTCTACTGTCAACTCTACTGTCGTCGTACTGTCATTGGCAAAAATAGGAGGATATTGAAGTTAGCGAGAACGACAACTGTCGGCCTGCAGTCGTGTAGTCGTGCAGCTGTCAAAATAACACTGCCCATAAGAACGTGTGTATTTTAATATTTGACAGATGTAGTTTGCAGTCTGTCGTAGCAATTGTGTTTACACTTTGAACTGAAAACGTCGTTGTTCATCTTACTACATGTACATTTGAGAAGCAACAACAACACAATGGCCGACATGTACACAAAACAACGCAGTCTGTCGCCGCCTATGTGTTCACCACATCAAACTCCAGTAGAGCGTCTGCAGCTGTGATAAATGCTCTGATGGCTTCCATTGTGTTCGAAAATTGAACCGGAACTGCAAAAATGTTGCACAAATCAGATCAAAAACTTGAAATTAAAATTTTAAAAATATTTGCAAATATGTTGCCGAAAGTTCAAAACTTATAGAACCAATCACGGACAAACTACAAATTAGTAGTGCGTTTTTTCTTAGTGAAGCAAGAATTTCGAAAAAAATTAATAAATTTAGTAAACTATTTTCTCCACGTATTTTTTCCAAATTTAATTAGAATGTCCTTGCTGGGTAATCGGCCCAATGCACTTGTACTTGCACTTGCAAATTTAGTGAAGTATTTTCTCAAAAAAGTATTTTTTTGAATTTAATTAGAATGTCCTTGCTGGGTAATCGGCCCAATGCACTTGCACGCCTAGTCTTCGATTATGTACACAAACAAAATTGAAGTGTGCTTTATTTAAATGCAAATACAAATACAAATAAAAATTCACAAGCACTTATTTGATTTATAACTAATCACTTTCACTTTGTTCACTGGGTTATTTTCGAATTTAACACTACACTATTCTGTTTGTTGCTGTCCTTCTGGGATGGCTGCTGCGCTGCTTGCCTTTGCTGCTTGCCTTAGCTATTTGGCTTTCTTGCTCACTTCACTTTTCTAATTTTGTATTCTTTTTTTTTGCACTGCAGCTGCGATATTGCTGCTTGCCTTTATTGCTATTCGAGCAATATATGGAAAGGCAGAGTTGAGCGACTAGACTCAAATTAACCACAAGAAAAAACAAAAAAACCGAGAGAGATTGTTGACGCTCCAAATGATGTTTGTACTAATTTTTTCTGGAATAACAGTGTGTGTGTGTGGGTTTTTTGCAAAGTGAAATAATCAGTGCATTTGCCAGGTGTATTTATTGTTGTACTTAAATGAAGTACTATACTACCTGCAATCTTGTGCGTTGATTTTGTTGGTAGAGTGCCAAAAATAAGTTTTGGTCTCCACTTCACACAGCACAATGGGTTTTGTACATATTATAACTTATGCACAAATTAACCAATCTATTGCCTTATAGCTTGCAGAGCACAAATCCAAAATTTGTTTGGCTGTAACTTGCGAGTTGCTAAGTCGGGCAAATTATGCACTTTCACTTTAAATAAAAAACCAACTTGTTACCTGTTATCCGGCTCGAAGGACCAATGATAATTCGGTGTGGTGGAGCACGGTGCTCGCTCGTTCCGTAGATATGGTTGGCCGGGGGGAAACGATCGGCGCAAATGACTCCACAAAATGTTAAATAAAAAACCAAAAAGTTTCATATAATATATGTATTCTGTATCGCTAAGCGGTCGCAAAAGGAGAGAGAGCGCGCAACTTTTTTTTTAGTAAATGTTTGGTTGCGTGCTTATTAAAACTTCGAAAAGGAAGAAAAGAAAAGATTTCTCTGCCGATACAGACGTGGCAAAAGAAATTGGGCGGGGCGGCGTTAACACCCATTATTTCAAATAATAAAATTTATGGTGAAGTGATAAGTGAAAGGTTCTAAAACCTTTTAATAAAAAAAAAGAAAGTATTCTACAAAGTAAAGTGATATTGAAGAAAAAACAGTTATAATTAAAAGCAGAAAAGTTTCTTCACTTATAATAATCACTGAAACTAAGCAAACAAAATCAAATACCATGGAGTACCAACCAACAGTACAATAACTTTTGAAGGATGCTCAACGTATAAATGAGTTCAGAGGCGAAGGAACGATCTCATTATCGTCATTCATCAGAGAGGTGGACACACTCTTGCCCCTTGTACAGGATCAAAATGAAAGGAACTATATCTTCCAGCTTTAGACGTAATGAGGATTATTGGTGAGAATATGTCCTGGGAGCAAATTAAACAAACACTGGTTGCAAATTTTGGAATTAAAGAGTCTTATCATTATATCTCTTTATCTCTATACCAGAAGGTATTTTCGGTAAGAAATTATAATCTAAGAAAATAATTTAACACATTCAGAGATATTTTATCAAAACTTAATGAAAAATATGAATATGATCAAAATAAGCCAATAGAGTTTAAGCCACAAAATAATGAAAAAGTTGTGTTAAGGGCTTTTTTAATCAATAAAGATGCAAACTTAGCATGGGTAGTGTTAATTAAAAATGCAACAAGTATCAGAGGAGCATTCTCTATTTTGGAAGCTGAGGGATTAATTCGCGAAAATATTCATAATTCTAGTATGACATCGCAAAGATATTCTAGGCAACATCTACAGCAAGCTCAAAGATTTACAAAATTATCCTCAAAGGCAGGAAAAATATGCAAAAAATTCAGGACAAACACGGAATTTCGGGCAGTCTTTTAAACAAAATAATAATAATAATTTGTATGGTCAAAATACAGTTGGAGCAAGTGTTCGTACGAATAAATCATATTTTCGTCCAGAACCAATGGACACGAACTACAATGAGGAAGTAAATTTTCACATGGAGTCAGGTCGGAAAATTTACCGATAGTATTACTAACAATTAACAATGAAATAATTAAATGTCTAATCGATACAAGTTCATCGATTTCACTTATGAATAGTAATAAGTTGAAGTCATGTAACCGAATAATATTAAAACATCCAATTAAACTTAAGTCGTTGCGAAACGAAATAATAGTGGAAAAGGAAATAATCACAAACCTACCTCAAGAATTTAATGAGGATGCGGACATGGTTTGGAAATTAGCTAAATTGATAATAAACAAGTAAGGCATGGCTAAGTTCGGGTGTCACCGAACATTTTATACTCTCGCATGATAAAGTGATAATCGAGATTTCATTATCCGTCATTTACATATTTTTCAAATACCGTATTTGTGTAAAGTTTTATTCCGCTATCATCATTGGTTCCTAATGTATAATAGGTTGTCAAAAAAGTTTTGCGGTATTTTCGCTAGTTGGTGCTGAAAGCGCGTAGTTCTAGTTTTATTCGTCGCATCGGGTCATGCTATACCTTTTTGGAAAGCTCATTTCACGCGCTAACTGGTGTTTGATTGATCGTCGTTTCTTTTAAGTCGTTCGTAAGTTATAGCGTCGCAAACATCGAGCAAAATAAAGAGAAAATGCATACATATTTTACAGTACTATTACGATAAAGGCAAAAATGCATCTCAAGCCGCCAATAAAATTTGTGCAGTTTATGGACCCCATACAGTTTCCATTTCCACCGCACAACGATGGTTTCAACGTTTTCGTTCTGGTGTAGAGGTGGTTGAAGATGCGCCACGCTCCGGAAGGCCTGTCGTCGAAAATTGCGATAAAATCGCTGAATTGGTCGAAAGAGACCAGCATAGTAGCAGCTGTTGCATCGGTCAAGAGCTGGGCATGAGTCATCAAAAATTCATTTCAATTTCAATAAAAAAAGTAAAAATTCAATAAAAATACCGCAAGACTTTTTTGACAATCCATTATATTATACAGAGAAGGCATTAGATGGAATTCAAAATAGCGTTATATTGGAAGAAGACGTGGTTGTGAACCGATTTCACCAATATTTCGTACATGTCATCAGGGTGTTAAGAAAATATTATATACCGAATTTCATTGAAATCGGTCTGGTAGTTCCTGAGATATGGGTGCAGCTTCCTTCTGCCATTTCTTCCGTAAAATTTTGTGTTTCTGACGGTTTTTATTAGTCGGTTAACACACTTTTAGTGATTTTCAACATAACCTTCGTATGGGAGGTGGGCGTGGTTATTATCCGATTTCTTCCATTTTGAACTGTATATGGAAATGCCTGAAGGAAACGACTCTATAGAGTTTGGTTGACATAGCTACAGTAGTTTCCAAAAAAATTACGTCCAAATATGCCCCTCCCTAATGCGATCCTTTTTGCCAAATTTCACTTTAATATCTTTATTTATGGCTTAGTTATGACACTTTATAGGCTTACGGTTTTCGCCATTTCGTGGGCGTCCCACTGCCACGCCGATTTTGCCCATCTTCGAACTTAACCTTCTTATGGAGCCAAGAAATATGTGTACCAAGTTTCATCATGATATCTAAATTTTTACTTAAGTTACAGCTTGCACGGAAGGACGGACGGACAGACAAACACCCGGATTTCAACTTTACTCGTCACCCTGATCACTTTGGTATATATATCTGACTCTTTTAGTTTTAGGACTTACAAACAACCGTTATGTGAACAAAACTATAATACTCTCCTTAGCAACTTTGTTGCGAGAGTATAAAAATTTGATGCAATTATAGGCCAGAATTTATTAAAACCATTGGGAGGTATAATAAATATGGAAAACAATACTGTTACGATAAATAACAGAACAATTAATATTTATCCATATAATGAGAACGATAGCCATAAATTTGAGTGTTATGAGCTTAATCGGGAGGAAATTAAAAATTACTACAAAATCTAAATAAAGAAGAATATAAAGCTATTTCTAGCCTCATAAAAGAATATAATTGTTTATTTTATCAGGAAGGAATTAACAACAACAGAAAGTATACAACATGAGATATTAACTAAAACAAATAACGCGGTGTATTCTAAGATTTATAGGTACCCACAGATTCACGAGAAGGAAATCGTTAAACAAATTCAAGATATGTTAAAATTAGGCATCATTACAGGAAGTCGTTCACCACATAATAGCCCTTTGTGGATAGTTCAAAAAAAAATTGATAGTTCGGGTAAAAAGAAATGGAGAATAGTGATCGATCATCGTAAGTTAAATGAAAATACGATTGACGACAAGTTTCCTATTCCTAATATAGAAAATATCTAGATAAATTGGGAAGGTCACAATATTTTTCTACAATTGATTTGGCAAAAGGATTCCATCAAATCCTCGTGAAAAAGGTAGACCGGCCTAAAACAGCATTTTCTGCACCATTCGGTCATTACGAATTCGTACGAATGCCTTTTGGCTTAAAGAATGCACCGGCAACTTTCCAAAGAATGATGAATTTTGTTCTAAAGGATTCTTCGTCTTCTTAATTGGCGTAGACACCGCTTACGCGATTATAGCCGAGTTAACAATAGCGCGCCAGTCGTTTCTTCTTTTCGCTAATTGGCGCTAATTGGATATTCCAAGCGAAGTCAGGTCCTTCTCCACTTGGTGCTTCCAACGGAGTGGAGGTCTTCCTCCTCTGCTTCCCCCGGCGGGTACTGCGTCGAATGCTTTCAGAGCTGGAGTATTTTCGTCCATTCGGACAACATGACCTGGCCAGCGCAGCCGCTGTCTCTTAATTCGCTGAACTATGTCTATGCCGTCATATATCTCATACAGCTCATCGTTCCATCGAATGCGATATTCGCCGTGGCCAATGCGCAAAGGACCATAAATCTTTCGTAGAACCTTTCTCTGGAAAACTCGCAATGTCGACTCATCAGTTGCTGTTGTCGTCCAAGCCTCTGCAGGACAGGAATTATGAGTGGCTTATAGAGTTTGGCTTTTGTTCGTCGAGAGAGGACTTTACTTTTCAATTGCCTACTCAGTCCGAAGTAGCACCTGTTGGCAAGAGCAATCCTGCGTTGGATTTCCAGGCTGACATTGTTGGTGGTGTTAATACTGGTTCCCAAATAGACGAAATTATCTACAACTTCAAAGTTATGACTGTTAACAGTGACGTGAGAGCCAAGTCGCGAGTGCGACGACTGTTTGTTTGATGACAAGAGATATTTCGTCTTGCCCTCGTTCACTGACAGACCCATTTTCTGTGCTTCCTTGTCCAGCCTGGAGAAAGCAGAGCTAACGGCGCGGGTGCTGAGGCCGATGATATCAATATCATCGGCATACGCCAGCAGCTGTACACTCTTATAAAAGATTGTACCTGCTCGACTAAGTTCCATCGGCCGCCGCCGCTTTGTTGTTCTTCAGATGGGTAATTGCTATTCGAACTTCTTCAGTTGGGCTCGCGTTCTCCTGGCGTTCTACTTTCACTGCCATTCAGCAGGCTGAAGAAGTGTTTCCTCCATAATTTTAGTATGCTCTGAGCATCGGTCGCTAGATCACTTTTGGGGGTTCTACAAGAGTATGCTCCGGTCTTGAAACCTTCTTTTAGCCGCCGCATATTTTCGTATAATTTTCGAGCATTACCCCTGTTGGCCAGCTTATCAAGCTCTTCATACTCATGTATTTCAGCCTCTCTTTATTTCTATATGCAAATGCGTTTCGCTTCCCTCTTCAATCCTCGGTATCTATCCCATCCCGCACGTGTTGTGGTCGATCGTAACGTTGCGAGGTAGGCAGCCTGTTTTCTCTCCGCTGCGACACGGCACTCCTCGTCGTACCAGCTGTTTTTTTGCACTTTTCGAAAACCAATGGTTTCGGTGGCAGCTGTACGTAAGGAGTTTGAAATGCCGTCCCACAGTTCCCTTATACCGAGTTGTTGACGAGTGCTCTCAGAGAGCAGGAGTGCAAGCCGAGTAGAAAATCGTTCGGCTGTCTGTTGTGATTGCAGTTTCTCGACGTCGAACCTTCCTTGTGTTTGTTGGCGTGCGTTGTTTGCTGCACAGAGGCGGGTGCGAAACTTGGCTGCAAAAAGATAGTGGTCCGAGTCGATGTTGGGACCTCGGAGCGCACGCACATCTAAAACAATGGAGACGTGTCTTCCGTCTATCACAACATGATCGATCTAGTTGGCGGTTTTTCGATCCGGAGACAGCTAGGTAGCTTGATGTATTTTCTTATGCTGGTATAATCTAGTATAAATCTAGTACTACAGATAACCATATTTCGGGCACCGGCGAAGTCGATCAGCCTCAACCCTTTTGGGGATGTTTCCTCGTGGAGGCTGAATTTACCGATCGTAGTGCCAAAGATACCTTCTTCCAGGCGTTAAAGTCGCCCATCATGATTTTGACATCGTGGCGGGGGCAGCTCTCATAAGTGCGCACCAGGCACTCATAAAAGGCATCTTTGGTCACATCGTCCTTCTCTTCCGTCGGGGCGTGGGCGCAAATCAGCGATATGTTGAAGAACCTCGCTTATGGGTCCGGACATTCCAGGTGCATGCCCTGATATCGTAGTCCTTATTTCGTTTGCCATGGTCGTCATCAAAAGGGGGGTTTCTCATCCAAGGCTTATTGCTTCGTTTCATGGGGGGTGTTTTTTTTACGTGGCGGGTCCCAAACCCAGCGCACAACCCTATGTAGGGGATATTTCGCCTTCTCACTTTAGCTCGCCTTCAAACGGATCTTCTTAAGCTACCCTACTTGGGCAAAGACCGGAGGTCGTGAGCTGCTTGAGTCATATGTAAAAGAATCGTTTCGGGCCACTGGCAAGTGAATGGCGATCAGAGAGCTTTCCTCACTTGCGTGAACTTCTACACATGACTCCATCCTCCTATTAAATCAAAAAAATATGTGTCGTTTATATGGACGATATTCTCGTCTTTAGCACATCTTTGCAGGAACATATTGATAATTTACATAAAATTTTCAATGTTCTGAAAAAACACAATTTAAAAATCCAATTAGATAAATGCAATTTTTGTTGTAAACAAACAAATTTTTTGGGACATATACTTACACCCAAAGGTGTTAAAGTAAACCTTGAAAAAATTAAAAGCATATTGGAACTTAAGTTACCGAAAACACAAAAGCAAATTAAAGCATTTTTAGGAGTTACCGGTTATTACAGGAAATTTGTAAAAGATTATGCCAAAGTTGCACAACCTATGACCTTATATTTGAAAAAAGATATGAAAGTTAATACAAAAGATATTAATTTTGTAAATTCATTTGAAAAATTGAAACGATTATTGACAGAAGCACAAATTTTGCTGTATCCTGATTTTAATAAGCGAATTAAATTAATAATTGATGTAAGTAATTTTGCAGTCGGAGCAGTACTACCACTGGATAATCACCCTGTGTGTTATGCCAGCAGAACTTAAAATGATCATGAGAAAAATTACTCTACAACGGAAAAAGAACTTTTAGCCATTGTATGGGCCGTGAATTATTTTCGTCCATATCTGTATGGTGTACAATTTGACTTACAAACTGATCACCGACCACTTAAATGGCTTCATGCAAAAACACAATGTAATGATGTGTACCAAAGATTACAAAGATGGATGTTAAAGTTAGGAGAATATAATATGAGTATACAATATATCCAAGATAAAGATAATAAAGTGGCCGATTTTTTGAGCCGCATAAATACGGATATTAATGAAATAAATACAATTGTCAATCAAAAAATTATTGAAAACAATTTTGAGGGTTCTTTGGATAATAATATAGATGAAAATGATATTGGTACCATACGTTCACAACATGATAACTTTAATGATCATATACCCATACTCGATACAGTGGTTAACCGTTTTAAAACACAAGTTATTTTTACGAACTCAAAGAAAACTGAATTCGAAAAAAAATTTGGTAATAAGGTGGTATACATATATAACTCTACAAGATTTGGAAAATGAATTAGTGCTAGATATTTTGAGAAGACATATCAAATCGGGTAAAGTAGGAATTTACTCAAATCTGAATGACCATGACTATAATCGGTTGCAAATGAAAATCTTAGAATCGTATAGTCAAAGAGAAAACGTAAAATTTGTTAAATGTAGTTTTCGAGAAAAGGATATGGTTAGTGAAAATGATACTCTAAAGCAAATACATAATTATCATAAATATGAAACAGGTCACAATGGAATTAATGGGTGTTATAATGAGATTAAAAAATTAATTTACTTTCCAAAATTGAAAGTTATTATTCAAAAATATATTAATAATTGTGACACATTTAATAGGGCAAAATATGAAAGAAATCCACTGAAGCCAATATTTCAATTGACCGAAACTCCAAAAGAAGTAAATAAAATAATACACATTGATATTTATATTAATAAAAAGCATAGTTTCCTCGCAGCTATAGATAGATTTTCGAAACATGTAATTGCTTTTAACCTAGAAGACAGAAATAGCATTACAATTATTGAAAAGTTAAGAAAATATATTGCGATAAGAGTTAAACCTAAACTTATGATTTTAGATAATGAGTTTAATTCAGTAAAACAATTTTTGAGAGAAAAAGAAATAGATATTAATTTTACTAAACCTAATAGTCATACGGGGAATGCTGATATAGAAAGATTACACGGCACAATTAGCGAAAAAGTAAGAATTTTAGAAATAGAAAATTCTAAAATGTCCATACAGGAAAAAGTATTTCAAGCTATAGAATGGTATAATAACTCTATTTATTCTATTACAAAAGCACGGCCGATAGATGTAATGGAAGGAAAAGAAGATAAAACAAAATCTACAATAGAATGTTAAAGGCAAAACTTCATAGAATTCAGAATTTAAAAGAATTATAAAGCAGTTAGGCATAAATACCAATAAATATTAAGACAATAACGAAATTTGCAGATCAACTTGATATTAGTGATATTGGCAATAATGATCATCCCGACGACGCACAGTCTGATGAACATTGAAAAAATTGGAAGTCAATCTGGATACTTTGAAATTACGGTTGAAAAATCGATTTTGCAGAAGATTATGATACTATACTACATATAATAAATCCTCAAGAAATATTAACTATTATTAATGAACTACAACTAAATATACAACGGTCAGGACTTGATACAGATTCTAAACCACTAGAAATACAACTGGAAATCATACGGAAAAAGGCAAAAACATTAATACCACACAGATATTAAAGAGGTCTAATTAATTTCATAGGCACAGCGGAAAAATGGTTACTTGGAATAATGGATGACGAGGATAGAAAGGAAATCGAAGAACATTTAAAAGTAATTTAGACAAATGATCATCAATTAATAAAAAATCTTAAAAAACAAATTAACATAAATTCTCATTTCAATTAATCTTTCTCTAAATTAAGAAATATTATGTTACATGATAGGGAAATTATGGCAAAAGAAATAAATGGTATTAGAAAAGATACGACTGAAATATATATACACTTTCTTAAAACTGATTTCATAATTAAATTAAAAATTCAGCAAGATAACGTGGAATATATTCAAGATAATATTGCAGCTTCCAGAATAGGATTACTTCATAGTCACACTCTAACAAATGAAGAAATTGATCATTACAATATAGATATTAATAAATAAGAAAATATAAAAATGGGAACACTAGTTACAAGTAATGAAAACTTCATATTTGTTATAAGAATCCCAAGACATAGAATAAAATCACCTATTACTATTTTAATAATTATTATTGTACTTATTGTCTCACTCATTCACGGTAAAAGAAATCAAAATATTAATACATTATTGCAAATACAAATTCTTCGACTCAGGAAGTCTTAAAACAAAGGGGGGGAAGTTACGTCAGAGACTCCACCCATTATAACAATGCAATCCACTGCAAGTTATTTTAAATACGAAATTTGATATTCCGTTCAATTAGCTTCTTTAATGTATAAAATGATTATTGAGCAATATATCGCAAAACGACCACAGTAGTTGATATTTTTTATTTACATTTGGTTTGTCGCAACTTTGTCGAAATTGATACCGTACAATGTAACAAATCAACATACATATGTTGTAACATTGTTGCTACCATTATTTTATTGATTACAAACAAATTTAAAGTGGTTGAACTCTGAAATTATTTTGATATTTACGTAAAAATTTATGAATGAGTGAGCAAAATTTTTGTACAAAAGCCATGTATTTCAATTTTATTTGAATTATTCAATAAAGTAATAATCAAGAAACTACATCTCAAGTTTCTTTACTCACGGTAGGAAGTCGTATTATCTGAAATCTCGTTTGGTATAGACCAGCTCAGAGAAGTTTTTTCGATCCTTATGGATCTTTTGGTATTGCTCAATGTAACGTAACATCGCCGTATTAGTTTTGCGGGAATACCAAATTCAGACATAGCTCTTTTTCGAGCTGTCAAAAGCAATTTTAAAATAAATGAAGAGGTGGTGTGTGTCGATCTTTTTTCCACAGGTCTTTTCCAATATTTGGCGCATGGTGAATATCTGGTTAGTTGTTGATTTTCCAAGCCTAAAGCCACATTGGTAAGTTCAAAGCTGTTTGTGGACGTTGGGCTTGAATCTCTCACAAAGTACGCTGGATAGAACCTTAAGTTGCGATGTTAAGGAGGCTTATCCCACGATAGTTGGCGCAGATTGTGGGGTCTCCGTTTTTGTTGACTGGGCAGAGCACACTTAAATTCCAATAGTCGAACAGGCTTTCGTCCGACCATGTTCTACAAAGAAGTTGATGTATGGTCCTTATCAGTTCTCCGCCGCTGTATATGATTAGCTTGAGCGGCAAGCCATCGGCCCCGCCGCTTTGTTGCTCTTCAGATGGGTAACTATTACTCGAACTTCTTCATGGTCGGGCAATGGAATGACAGCTATATTGTCATCGATTGGGGAATCGGATTCACCATCTCCTGTTACTGCCATTCAGCAGGTTGGAGAAGTGAGCTTCCCGTAATTTCAGTATGCTCTGGGAATCAGCCACTAGATCACCGGGGGGGTTCTACAAGAGTGTGCACCGGTCCCGAAACCTTCTGTTAGTCGCCGTATCACTTCGTAGAATTTTCGAAAATAACCCCTGTTAGCCAGCTTTGCCAAGCTCTTCGTACTCTCCCACTTCGGCCTCTCTGGTTTTTTGTCTGCAAATGTGTCTCGCTTCCTCTTCAACTTTCGGTACTCATCGTACCAGCTGTTTGATTAGCTTTTCCGAAAACCAATTGTTTCGTTTGCAGCTGTACGTTAGGAGCTTGGAGTACCGGCTTACAGTCCCCATATAGAGAGATGAGTGCTCTTAGAGAACAGCAGTGTAAAAATTCATACGGCTGTGTGTTGTGATGGTAGCGCTTCCACGTCGAACCTTCCATTTGTTTGTTGACGTGAATGTTTTTTTTTTGCATAGAGGCGGATATGTATCTCCTCAGAACGTACGCACGTCTAAAACACTGGATACGTGTCTTCCGTCTATCACAACAAGATTGATCGGGTTGGTGGCCTTTCGACCCGTAGACACCCAGGTAACTGGATGAATTTTTTTATGCTGGAGTCTAGTACTACAGACAACAATATTTCGGTCCTCGGCAAGCTCGATCAGCCTCACTCCATTTGAGGATGTTTGATCATGAAAGGGTTAAAGTCGGCAAACACGTTTTTGATATCGTGGCGAGGGCAGCTCTCATAGGTGCGCTCCAAGCGCTTATGGAAAACATCTTTGGTCGCATCATCCTTCTCTTCTGTGGGGGCGTGGGTGAAAATCAGCTATATGTTGAAGAACTTCGCTTTGATGCGGATTGTGGCTAGACGTTCATCCACCGAAGTGACTGCCAGAACTTGGAGACAAAGTCTTTATCCCACCACATATATCACACTGAATTCGGTCACTGTGGTAAATGTCATAAGCACCTTCTTCTTCTTAATTGGCGTAGACACCGCTTACGCGATTATAGCCGAGTTAACAACAGCGCGCCAGTCGTTTCTTCTTTTCGCTAAGTGGCGCCAATTGGATATTCCAAGCGAAGTCAGGTCCTTCTCCACTTGGTCCTTCCAACGGAGTGGAGGTCTTCCTCTTCTTCTGCTTCCCCCGGCGGGTACTGCGTCGAATACTTTCAGAGCTGGAGTGTTTTCATCCATCCGGACAACATGACCTAGCCAGCGTAGCCGCTATCTTTTAATTCGCTGAACTATGTCGATGTCGTCGTATATCTCGTACAGCTAATCGTTCCATCGAATGCGATATTCGCCGTGGCCAATGCGCAAAGGACCATACATCTTTCGTAGAATTTTTCTCTCGATAACTCGCAACGTCGACGCATCGGTTGTTGTCATCGTCCAAGCCTCTGCACCATATAGCAGGACGGGAATTATGAGCGACTTATAAAGTTTAGCTTTTGTTCGTCGAGAGAGGACTTTACTTTTCAATTGCCTACTCAGTCCGAAGTAGCACCTGTTGGCAAGAGCAATCCTGCTTTGGATTTCCAGGCTAATATTGTTGGTGGTGTTAATACTGGTTCCTAGGTAGGTAGGTAGGTAGGAGTGCAGCCCTATCGGGCTCAATTAGCACTTGATATGCCATTTTGATACACTATTCGTAGAAGCTTTTGTATCTGCTAGTACGTTTCACTTTCTCTCTCAAACCATTTTGAGGTTTCGATGAGTTTCACTTGACTTATGTCCGATATGCTTTTGGTGGAAATCCATTCAAGGTTTGGTGCTTGGTGGATTCCGAGTGTTTTGTGTCGGATCTGTGCTAGAGCTGGGCATTCGCTGAGAAAGTGGAAGATTGTTTCCTTGTTCCCTGTTACTCCACAGCCACGGCAGATGTCGTTGTAGGGCATACCCATTTTGGACGCATGCTCCCCAAATTGCCAAAGTGCCCTGTTGTAGTAGCTGTTATTCTGTAAATACTTTTTCTTGACCTATTTAATAAGTCATTGGTTCTTTTACTGTCATATGTTGGCCATAATTGTTTAGTTATGACGCATTTTTTAATGTTTTTCCACCTGTTGTTTGCAATTTGTTGGAATTGTCTATTGAACTCCCCTTTTATCGATCCTAGCGGGCTTGGTATTAGCTCCGCTTCGGATTCATTGAGGAAAGCTCCTGCCTTTGCCAATTCGTCTGCTTTTTCGTTACCGAAAATGTTCCTCTGGCCGGGAACCCAGATCAAGTTTAGTTGGAGCTTGTCTTTTATTGAGCTTAGTGCTCTCTTACAGTTGTGAACTATACTGGAATTTGTCATGGGTGAAGACAATGCCAGGAGGGCCGCCTGGCTATCCGTAAATATAGTTTGCTTTAGTATATTCCCGTGGTTTTCTAATAGAACTTCGAAGGCCTTTTCTATGCCCAGTACTTCTGCTTGGAAGATGCTAGCCGAGTTCGGTAGACGTATAGAGAGAGATATGCCTACATCAGCGGAGAATACCCCCGTGCCTACTCCGCAGTCCATTTTGGACCCGTCGGTATAGACTGAGATGGTATCTTCCTCTACTATTGAACCTCTTCTCCATTCTCGTCTAGATGGTATCCTCACCTGGAAGTGTCTATTGAAATCCAACTTTGGGAGAATGTAGTCTGATTTGTTAGTGGGGAGCTTGTTTAGAATTACACTGTGTCCGTAGTTCTGCTGATTCCAACCTCCCAATTCTTTTATTCTTATCGCCACAATAGCTGCTGTTTTGTGAATAAAAATGTCCATTGGTTGTTGATGCAGGATCACATTGAGCGCATCAGTCGGACATGACCTGATTGCACCCGTAACACCCGCACATGCTGCTCTTTGTATTCCATTTAATTTTCTAATGTTGTATTGTTTGTTTAGCGCTGGCCACCACACCAGAGCTCCATATGTAAGTATAGGTCTTATGACAGCCAATTCCTGTTGACGATTTTTTTACAAGTAGAGTAGGCCATGTATGCTTTGTTTATTCTTTTTTCTATATTTATTTTCCAGGACAGTTTGGTGTCAATCTCCACCCCCAAGTATTAAGCTGTTGGGGATAGAGTGAGTGTTGTACCGTTTAGTACCGGAAGTTGGAACTGAGTTATTTGGGTTCTGCTTGTGAATAGCATCACTTCTGTTTTGTTCGGGTTAACTCCTAGACCATTGTTCTTAGCCCATAAGTTTAACCTACGAAGTGCTCTTTCCAAAATCTCGCTGACTGTTGAAGGAAACATACCTGAAAGCAGCAACACTATATCGTCTGCATACGCTACTGCTTTCACTCCTCCACCGTTTAGTTGGAGTAGTATTTCGTTCAGCGCTGCAACCCGTAGAAGCGGAGAGAGGACCCCCCCTTGAGGCGTTCTCTACTTACATAGCTTGTTTGTGTTGCAACGCCGTTTGAAGCTATAATCTTCCTATTCTCAAGCATTGATAGTATCCATCTGCACACAGTGTCGTCTATGCCACCATGTGCCAGAGAATTAATTATCGCATTTACTTCTATGTTGTTGAAGGCGCCCTCTATGTCTAGAAATGCAGCCATGGTGTATTGTTTGTGGTGTAGTGATTTTTCGATTACATTTATCACCTCGTGAAGGGCGATTTCGGTTGATCGGCCTTTCATGTACGCATGTTGGGACTTCGATAACTTCTCCGCCATTATTGTTCTTACGTGTAGATCTATTAGCCTTTCTAGTACCTTCAGCATAAAGGAGGTAAGGCTTATAGGTCTAAAATCCTTGGCATTCTCGTGTGTTCTTCTGCCTGGTTTTGGAAGGAACACAACTTTACTCCTTTTCCAACTTCTTGGGATGTAAGATAGTTGAATGCTAGCCTTGTATATATTTTCAAGCCTTAGAACCATTGGTTCTACCAGTTTTTGCAGCATTATGTGCATAATCCCGTCAGGACCTGCCGCTTTAAATGGTGCAAATCTATTTATGGCATATTTGATTTTTCTTTTGTCTACTATTTGTCTTCGATAGTCAGCTGCGTTCAGCGGTGGATCTGGTTGAACTCTCGTTGAAGGTGTTTGCTGACTCCCGGGGAAGAGCGTTGTGATTACTACCTCCAGAGACTCTTTTGCCGAGGAGGTCCAATCACTTCCCTCAGCCCTAATGTAGCCAGTATTAATATGATCTTTGGATAGCATTTAACTCAGCCTAGCTTCTCTGCAACTTTCTATCGATGTGTAGAAAGATTGCCATGAGTCCTTTTTAGCTTTCCTGACTGCTTTTTTGTATTCTTTCATAATGCCTTTATATGGCTGCCAGATTTTGGTTCTAAAACTCTCATTGAAAGTTTTCCTTAGTTGTGTTCTCAAACTCTTGAGTTCACTGTTCCACCAAGGAAGAGACTTTTTCTTTTTCAAAACTGTTAGCGGAGTAGATTTATTAAAAGTTGTGGTTAAGATTTTTTCCAACTTCTCTACTTCTGAATCTAATTCCTCAGGATTTCTGATACTCTTGTTGCCTCCCTTTTCAAGGCATTTTGTTGCTATACTGGTAAATTTTCCCCATGCCGTTCTTCTAGGGTTCCGGTATGTGAGAGGCGCACTGTACTTCTCACGGATGCTGAAGAGTATCCAAGAGTGATCCGACATGGAAGGCTCATCGGATACCCTCCAATTATCCACAACGAGACTGTCTGTGTCTGTATATAGCGTGAGGTCAAGCACTTCCTCCTACCCCGGAAACCTATCCGATCTTGGGAAAATAAATGTTGGCTTATCGCCCTTGTTGCAAATACTTAGATTACTATTCAAAATATACCGCAAGAGTGACTCACCTCTGGTGTTTATTTTGGAGCTACCCCATACGGTGTGCCTTGCGTTTGCATCACACCCTATTAGGACATCATCCTTCCTGTTCTCCTCTACTAGTCTGGCGAGCGGGGCCGGTGGTAAGTCTTCGTCATGGGCCAAGTAGGCCGAGACCAAGAAGAAGGGCTTTTCCTTCTGTTCCACCTTTACCACTGTGATATCTGCTGTGCTGAAATTAGGACAAAGAAATGCATTTATACTCTTCGAGTGCTGCAGGTTTATCTGTACGCATCTTATGTTATTGGGCATCTCGGGTTTCTTCGATGCCCACATTCCTTAGCAATTGGCTGGCGTTGTCGACCTCTTCCGTGTCGTCTTCGTCAGCCGCTTTGTCGCCTTGGAAGATTTTTAGTCTGGCCTTGCGGATTCCGAAGCTGATTTTGTAGTCAGTCTTCTTCAGAGCCTCAATGTACTCATCACAAATGGCCACTAGTATTGGCTTGCTTGCTTTATTAGGTTTTTCCTCCTTGATTAGCTGCCACTCATCTATACCTGGTATAGATTTGTTCTGCAGCTTATTGCACCTCAGGAGTTTTTCGCCTGGCTCCTCTAGAGGGGGTAACCAAATGCGAGCACGAGGTCTCTTTGGAATGTCCCTGGCGGGTATAAGGCTCAATTGGAGGCCTACGAAGGCGTTGCTAATTTTAGCAACACTAACCGTCAGGAAATCTAGCGAGGCCTGGTCCGCGCACTTGATGACCCTGTAGCCCCTGAGGGTCTCAGAGGAGTCAAACTCCGGGTGAGGACCCGCAGGATTGTCGAGTACATAGCTCAGCACCATACTCGACAATCTGACGTCGATCTCCACCCATCTCTCCTGTATTGTGCTCGGATAGGAGGAATTTCCATCTATAATGGCCACCTGCAGGCTATCCCTGGCTACATCACAGAAATGCCTTGCCGTTGTTGTGCTGCTGTGTTCACCTTCACTCCGCCTCGGTTTTTTTTGGCTGAGTTCCGGGTACCTCTGTGATTTCTTTTCTGAGAAGTGCTCTCTCGTTTGCTCTCTACTTGAGGTTGTGATTGCTTCATTTTCAGGTAGCCTTCATATTCCTCTACGATGGATTTGTGGCGCTTTGTTTCAGCCTCATCAACTGGGGTATTGGCTACCTGGTCTTTGGCTATCTTCCCTAGTATGAAGACTGCCCTCTGGTACCGGTTTTTCCTCAGCTGATTTTGGGATTTCTTGCGCTTCTTTTTGTTCTCTCTTTTAGCCTCCAGTGCACTTTGGTTGGTGCTCATGGCAGCCTTGGAGGTGGACGCTTCCTCCCTTACATCTTTGGTTTTCACTGCTGTATCTACCGGTATACTTTGGTTGGTATATCCGGTAGTACTCTTACTCGTCTCCTGGCTGGAGGCAAGTAGTTCGTCATCATCGGATTCCGCAATAGGATTGCGATAGCTCATGTCCTTAGTCGTTGCTGTTGTCGTCAATTTGGTTGTTGTAGTTGGTGTTGTTGTTGTTGTTGTTGTATTATTTACGTTCATATTTGGTCCCACGAGTAATCCGGAAAGGGTTAGTCACTCGTCCGCAGAGCCGGTATGCGGAGAGAAGGCCTTTATACCTCCGACCTCGCCCGGGCATCGGAGGGGACCGTTCGCAATCAGCTATTTATTACCCCCCGCTGACCATTCAGCCCTCGGCACGGGTACCTCGACACCCTGGCTTAGGGTGGTGTTGGTTCGGGTATCCTCATACTTCATCCATATCGCTATTGTGGGAATTATGAAGTGTCCCTCTTAGTTCGTGCGATTAGAGTGCGTTTCCTTTGGGATGCACACTTTACTCTTACTTAAGCCCCTTCGCCACGACAAGGCGACCAACTTCAAAGGAGACTGGTTCCTAAATAAACGAAATTATCTAGAACTTCAAAGTGACGTGAGAGCCAAATCGCGAGTGCGACGACTGTTTGTTTGATGACAGGAGATATTTCGTCTTGCCCTCGTTCACTGCCAGATCCATTTTCTGTGCTTCTTTGTCCAGCTTGGAAAAAGCAGAACTAACGGCGCGGGTGTTGAGGCCGATGATATCAATATTATCGGCATACGCCAGCAGCTGTACACTCTTATAGAAGATGGTACCTTCCCTATTTAGTTCTGCGGCTCGAACTATTTTCTCCAGAAACAGGTTGAAAAAAATCACCCGATAGGGAATCGCTTTGTCTGAAACCTCGTTTTGTATCGAACAGCTCGGAGAGGTCCTTCCCGATTCTGACGGAGCTTTTGGTGTTGCTCAACGTCAGCATTCACAGCCGTATTAGCTTTGCGGGGATACCAAATTCAGACATCGCGGCATAAAGGCAGCTCCTTTTCGTGCTGAACAGATGGTGTGTGTCGATTCTCCATTCACGGGTCTTTTCCAAGATTTGGCGCATGGTGAATATCTGGTCGGTTGTTGATTTTCCAGGTCTGAAGCCACTCTGATAAGGTCCAATCAGTTTGTTGACGGTGGGCTTTAATCTTTCATACAATACGCTCGATAGCCTTATATGCGATGTGAATAGTCATAAGCACCTACTCGTTTTAGTTTTTGTCCCGTCCATCGCCCTTCTTGCATGGCGGTCATGTCAATGGCAATGATAGCGGCGAGTACCGCAGTCGATGGAACGATACGGTGTACGAGATATATGGCGGCATTGACATAATTCAGCGAACAAGAGCCAGGTAATTTGTCCGGATCAATTGGCTCAGGTTTCTTTTGTTGTGTTGGTGTTGTTTTGTTTTTGAAACGGTTTTAGATCTCCTGCCCTTGGCGGGTCAATTCCGGTAATGTAGAACCGGCTTATGTGGTAATTGTTGGTGGTTTTGGTCGTGGAAATTTGTTATAAAACGGGCTCTGTTGCTGTGTTTATTGAGAAGGATTATGAAATGTTTGGTTATGTACTTTTAGATATTGCTGTGTTATCATAAAAGTGTTTTGTCTTTGGAGGTATTGATGCGATATTGAGAGGGTGAAATTGATGCGTTTTTGTATAATTGCTTGGTGGTAGCGGAATTTGAATTTTAATATACTAACTGACCCGTCTACGCTTTACTGTGGTTGATACATAGATGGTTCTAATAATACCATCTATATTATTTCTAGTCAGATACGTATACAAATTTGGCAATCGAGGAACTATTAGTTAATGAGATATAGCATTTTGGGTGAAGCAACTGGTGTTAGTTTACAAAAAATTTATCAAAAAGCATTTCGTGTTTTAATAATTATTGCTTTTTGATAAACACTTGTTTAATTGCTTTTTAATAGTAATAAAACTGAATTTTTGCGTCGGTGTGTGACAATAGCAACATCTATCATTCACACTGGAATCCAATCGACAGTCAGCGTAGTGGACTGCACATTGTGAACCAGTCCTCAAGCGTCGATAGACGGAAAAGTCGGCTGGCAAGGTTGTGGCATCAGTCTTTTGGGATGCATGTGGTATAATATTCATCGACTGAGCCAATTATGATCCATTACACTGCGTATTTGGTTGCAGCTCTATTCTACCATTCCCAATATTTAGCAATAATATTGTTTTGAGAAATGATCAGTTTGAAATGCAATGCTTCGAAAATATTCCTGTATGTCTCAAATTATAATAGACCTTTTTGTCAACACAGCAGTTATTCCCCTATTTTTTTATTTTAGATGTTGCATTTGCGTCCTTCGCCAATAATGTAGCAAAGTAGCCGCAATGTCTTGACGACGAAAATGTCAATGCTATTTTTTGTTGGGATATTTAAAATATCTGGTTGTTCGTCCTAAAAAAATTGCCTTGTTCATTAGCAACAGTCAGTATAACTCATATACTAAGTATGCATGCATACGAAAATAAGTGTTCTCCCGCATTAGCTCTGCGATGTTATTTTTATACTCTTGCAACCAGTTGCTACAGAGTATGTATTGTAATTTTGTTCACATAACGGTTGTACTTATCACCTACAACTAATCGAGATAGATATAGGGTTATATATATAAATGATTAGGGTGACGAGAAAAATTGAAATCCGGTTGACTGTCTGTCTGTCCGTCCGTCCGTGCAAGCTGTAACTTGAATAAAATTTGAGGTATCTTGATGAAACTTGGTATGCAGGTTTCTTAATACAAAAATTTCGAGTTCGTAGATGGACGTAATCGAACCACTGTCACGCCCACAAATCGCCATTAACTGAAAATTTATAAAATGCCATAACTAAGCAACAAATTAAGATATAAAACTCATATTTAACACAGGGGATCGCAGTAGCCAGGGGATAGTCCTTCTAAGATAAAGATTTTCGAACTTCTGGGTGACTTTGTACCGCATACATCGGTCAATAAGTAAGATATCGCAAGAGAAATAAGAGACGCTCTCTTTTTTTACTTTTACTTTTTACACGTAACAGTGTATCTTTGTGCCAAAAATAGTTAAATTTTAGCAAAAACTTGGCCTGGCCCCCATATAACCAATATCAGGCTTTTCGAACATCCGTTTGACTTTCCTCTATATGATTGGTTTTACACCTTAAAGTATTTCCTTTGCTTTGATTCTTGCAAGTAGCAAGAATATAAAATATTCGGTTACACCCGAACTTAGCTCTTCGTTACTTGTCATATATAAGAAGATTAGTTAACAACTTTTCATACAGTTTTTTCATTATACTCTGGCAACATAATGCTTCAAAGTTCACCAGAAGGTTCACCGGCCGTTTGTATCACATAAAACTTATCGATATAGATATAGGGTTACATACATACTTGTATATATGAAATCCGCATGTCTGTTTGTCAATCCGCCCATCGTATCGTAATTAAACTTTGTATCCGTGTTTCTTGGAGCAGAACGAACGGACGACGAGTTCGTAAAAAAGCGTTATCGGACCACTGCCACGCCCACAAAACGTCACTAAGAGAAAACGTATAAAGTGCCATAACTAAGCACTAAATTACGATGTAGGACGGTAAGCTACTTTTAAAAAGTAAGCGTTACCCCACCCCGTAATGGGTTTAATGTACATTAGGGTGGGTCGATTCCGGACTTTTTTCGATTCGGGATTTCTAATAGTGCGGAAAAGTTGCCTTAGTACTTCCTTATTCCATTGCAACTTTTTGTTTTCAGATCGGATTGCATCTTAACCCCAACTCCGGCCTTGAAATTTCGGAAATTCACCTAAAATCGTGAAATTGTCTACCTAGCGCCTGAAATACGCATCTCATGGCAAAATGTATAAAACAAAAGTTATTTGTCACGTCATTTGCTACCGAAATGGTACATGTGATCATGGCCGTAGGACGAATCGTTCCCGAGATACGAGCGAAAATGCGGCACGCCACAGCGCAAGGTGAAAATCGGCTTGCGTCCACACTTCTTGACGTTGATTTCGCCGAGTGCTATCACTCACATTCATTCACCTACGCCAAAGGACACGTTCGGATAGATCTCCACACAAATATTTTTTCATCGACTTCCTTCACTCTTGTTGGTGATTTCGCCGAGTTCTATCACTTACATTCATTTACCTGTGCCATACGACACGTTCGGACTGGTCTGCACATAAATATTTTTGCATCGAGTTCCTTCACTCTTGTCGTTGATTTCGCCGAGTGCTATCACTTATATTCTCTCAACAGAACACAGAACTCAAAATGTCTGTATCTAAATTTAAATTTAGATAGAAATGTCCTGTGTTTGGCATATATCCGTACAATCTCTCTGAGTCCCAGTTACCTAATTACCAGGATGTTCTTTTGTTTTATCAGTTTGAAAGATTTCGTATAGGGCGACTCCGAGGCGACAACTATGAACCTACTTTTAGAGGTTACAGAAATAGTTGCAAAAAAGGTTGAAAATACTTTGAAAAAGTCATCTATTCCCATAGTTTCACACACCAGAGTTGTACAAATGCTCACCACATACCATAAGAAATTTCCGACTCTTAATCAAATGTTTTAAAGGAACCCAATAGGTTTGAGCTCTAAAAGAGACGACTTTGTCTTTTCTGCCAGAAAATTATTTGACATCGCTGTTTGTAAATGCATTTATTTTTCTTCTTGCACTTGTCTAAAGGAAAGGAAAGATCCCATCAATGAACAACCATTTCTCTTGGACCAGAGAACCAGAAGAATTGGTCGCATTGGAAGTGTTGATCTACCTGAAACAAAAAAGATTGCAAATAAAAATGAACGTAAAGAAAAGCTTTCAAAACGTCATTCAACATCAACACTTAGCAGAAAAGTATCAGCTAGAACACGTGACCATTCAGATCAGCCAGACTCTCATACAGACGACAACAATGTAGGTGCGTCGCACATGGATTCTTCCAAAAACGATGCTGATGATGAATTTTCTCTTCCATCCTCTAAAACCAAACAAAACACACTAGTATTAGAACACACTGCTTTAGCTGCCCAAAGATTTGGAGTAAGTGATAGAGCAGTGGCCTTGATTGTTTCATCTGCTTTTCTGGATGCCAAAAAAGCAGGTTTGATAACAGAGGATCAGGCTAGCTTTGTCACTTACAAATGCAAGATTAGTCGGGCAAAAAAAAGTGTTGGAGTTAAGCTCCAAAACACCGAAAATATTGGCTCTGTATATGGGCTGTATTTTGACGGCCGCAAAGACAATACACTTACACAACTCAGCGAAGATGAAAAGTACTACCGCGACACTGTCAAAGAGGAACATATTTCTCTTATAGCGGAACCTGGTTGTCATTACTTTGGCCACGTCACCTCTCCTTCCGGGTCAGCTGAGGATGAGACGCAAGCTATATGACAACATTTACAAGACAATTCAGTTGATGTGGAACATCTAGAACACATAAATGGTGTCTCAAAGAGTCCAAATACATTCTCTGGCGACATCGGTAAACTGCTCCCTGATTGTGAGAAGTTGCCTGTTGTCAAATTTGAAAGTTTTCCATCCAGCCAATTTCCTTCTGAGGTTATTAATCCGACCCAACTTAGCACAGACCAAGCTTATCTGTGTAAAATATCAAAAGGTGTTATTTCCCGTCAATGTTCCTCAGATTTAGCGTCGATGCATCCAGGTAACATGTGCAAATCTCGCTGGCTCACCTGTGCAAATAGAATTCTGAGATTATTCATTTCTACTGACAAACCAACAAAAGAAATAAAGATTTTGGTCAAGTACATACTAACAGTTTACTCACCTTTGTGGTTCTCAATAAGATTCAACAGTTCGATCAAAGATGGCTCGCGCCATCTCTATGCTGCAATTCAAAGGTCGAGATACTTACCTGCTAAACTGCGCAAGGTTGTCGATTCATCCATTCAACAGAATGCTTTCTTTGCTCTTCCTGAAAACATTCTCCTTAGTATGATGACTGACGAACGGATAGAAGTCAGAAAGTTGGCCCTTGACCGTCTTCTGGCAGCCAGAGAAGCAGAGTCTGACACTGTAAATGGAAGGGTTAGATGTAATAAAGTGCCAAAGCTGAATTTCAAAGCTAATAATTATTACGATATGATTAACTGGAAGACGATTACCTTGACTGTTCCACCAGTTCTTTGTTCAGTTTCTAACGAAGAACTCATAAAAGAGCTGAGACACTGCAGAGGTATGGAAATTTAGTGAATTCCCCCTTCACACCGTGGCAGTCGAGAGAACTGTCAAACTGGTGACAGAGGCATCTTCTAAAGTTATTGGCCCCCAATCTCGTGATCGTTTTATCCGCTCTACACTGAAATCTAGGCAACAAGTGCCAAAGTTTAGTACAAAATCTGATTTTATCAATAAATTTGACACAGATTCAGACTAAAACAAGCCTGACATATGGTTGGTTGGTTGGGTTGGGCTTGGGAGGAACCCGAAGAGCAGCCACCACGCGGTGGGTTCAGGTTAGCTGAGAGCTGCAACAATTTTCACCTTGCGCTGTGGCGCGCCGCCTTTTCGCTCGTGACAAATAACTTTTGTTTTATACATTTTGCCATCAGATGCGTATTTCAGGCGCTAGGTAGACAATTTCACGATTTTAGGCGGATTTCCGAAATTTCAAGGCCGGAGTTGGGGTTGAAGATGCAATCGATCTCAAAACAAAAAGTTGCATTGGAATAAGGAAGTACTAAGGCAACTTTTCCGCACTATTAGAAATCCCGAATCGAAAAAAGTCCGGAATCGACCCACCCTAATGTACATATCACCTAAACTACTACAAGCAAGTAACCAACTGCGCTCAGCTTAAATCATCTAATAACCTCTACCCAAAGTGTGAAAATGGATGAAATCCGACCATAATCACGCTCTTTTCCCATATAACGTTATTGTTTAAAGCTATTTAAATTTAAATTTTACATCATGGGAGCCAAGAGGAAGCCTAACACAACGATCTTGGAACCTCCAGGTGACTATTATACTGACAACAATGTATTTTTGTGTCTAAAATGAACAAAAGTGGGTGAAAACTTGACCTTCTCCGCATGTATTATAACAAACATATAATATCCGGGTGTCTTTACTCCATATAACTGGTAATAATTTTCGTTTTGCTAACGAGCAATATGTCCGTCAGTGTATTAAATACATATATGTATATACATTAGAGTGATTCAAAAAAAAAAAAATTTTTTTTTTCGTTTCGTACTTGGAAAAATAGGTTCTTAGACACCTCTAAGAAAGCCTCTCCAAACATGAGTTTTTAATTGTAACGGGAAGGTCCTCCTACATACAGTTTTCTATTTTTTCTTATTATCAGATTGAAAAATTTATATCTCGCTTAGAGCCACTTGAAAAAATATCTTGTTCCTCAGATTTTGTAGGAAATTGAATGCTCTACAAAAAAGATCTACTATGATTTTTTCGTAAACTCAACCGTTTAAAAGATATTAACGGTTGAAGTTTGATTATTTTTGGGAAAATTTTGTATTTCTTATGAATTTTATAACTCAATGAAAAAAATCATTATGAGTAAGGTTTTTGGAGAGGCTTTCTTAGAGGTGTCTAGGAACCTATTTTTCAGAGTATCAAACGAAAAAAAAATTTTTTTTTTGATCCACCTTAATATGCATTGATGTTTGACGATGAATATCTCGTAAACGCTTAACTTAATCGAAAAATCATACGAGACCTTTTTATAGAGCAGTAAATTTCCTACAAAATTATGAGTTTCATCATTCATAATAATTTTTTTTCATTGAGTTATAAAATTCATAAGAAATAAAAAATTTTCCCAAAAATAATCAAATTTTAACTGTTAATATCTTTTAAACGTTTGGGTTTACGAAAAAATCATAGTAGACCTTTTTTGTAGAGCATTCAATTTCCCACAAAATCTAAGAAACAAGATATTTTTTCAAGTAGTTGGAAGCGAGATATAAATTTTTCTTTCTGATATTAAGAAAAAATAGAACACTGTATGTAGGAGGACCTTCCCGTTACAATTAAAAACTCATGTTTGGAGAGGCTTTCTTAGAGGTGTCTAGGAACCTATTTTACCGAGTACGAAACGAAAAAAAAATTTTTTTTTTTTGAATCACTCTAATATACATACATATATATAATTGCTTGCATTCGGATCCTTTGGTCAACGTTTTGCAAAATAAGATACTTCCTGGCTTTGATTCTTGCTAGTTGCAAGAGTGTAAAATGTTCCTTTGCACCTCTTATCAATTCCTTACATGTTTTTATTTTTATTTCAAACTGTTAATTATTTTTGTTTTAATTGCATAACATAACATTTATCTCAAGGTCGAATCAATTATCAGCAACCAACCGAAACGATTATAGTTGTTATAGATTGTTTAGCATATCGGACTTAGTCGAAGAAAATAACTGAATGGTGATCCCAAAAAATTCCGGCTAAACCCATGTCAGCTAATCGTTGTGTTTTTGTTTTTATAAAAGGGCGATACATAAATATATTTTACGTCTGGGATGTTATAAGAAGACTTTCTAAGATCCGAGGTCGAAATGCACGATGGGCGTGGCGCCGCTCATATTTTAGTGAAAAGCCAAATACAGGCATCATGACCTATTCAGCCGATATCGACCAAATTTCGTATATAATGTTGCCTTGCCATGTCTATGTTCCAGAGCGAAAAAACTAAATCGGCCTACAACTACACTTATTTCCCATACAACCCAATTTTAAATTCCGTCTGATGTTTTCCAGTATGCAAAACAAGCATCAATGAATGTATCGGGATAAAACTTTGACCAACTTGCCCAAATGATACCAAAACTATTCAAGTTCCAGCTGCGAACTTTTTATCAAAAATATCGGTTTATCTGTGAGATATATTACAGATATTCGGAGAGAACCCTTTTTTAATAATATTGATAGTCAAAAAAGTCTTTTCCATTTTGGTCGACCACGTTTTGGCATTTTTCCGCTGGAGACATTATTCCATCAGTTTGAAACTTTCATCAGTGATATGTCATCGTATCCGTAAACTTCACAAATTTCATTGTTGGCATTCTTCCTTTTTTGTATAAAAATTTCAAAATATAAAATTTCTTCATTATTTTCACTCATTTTTGAACAGCTGTGACTGTTTTTCAACTTCCCCGAATTTTATGTTTTTTTGGTTAAATTAAGCTTAAAATCTCGCCTTTCCAACTCTATATGGTATGACACAATGTAATTGGTAGCACTGGAGATAAATGCACGACTGCAACGACATCTGTTGACAAAATACGAATAGACTTTTTCGACTACCCAATACATGGCCTGTATATCAAAAATGAATCGAATTAATAATTTATTTATCCTCTCTATATCTGATGTAAAGATATGCAAACTTCCACTTGACTATATACCGCATATAAGATGTAAGTTATTTTAATACAAATGGAAATTAGCACTAATATGGGTATATTTATAAGTATAAGAAACTTAAAAACCTTATGCACCTGAAGGTGTTTCCCTCGCTTTGATCTTGGCAAAATGCAATAGTATTTTTCTGTAATCACATATGCATAAAGGCGTAAAAGAGTAAGAGCACGGCTCTCTTTTACAAAACATTGTATATATAAAAAGTACAAAATCTTAGCATTTTTCCAATCAAGTCATTCTCTGGAAATTTGACTGAGTGGAAAACGTTTCCTGATTCTCATTCATAACTTCGATTCACAACAGTGGCTCGTACTCGGCTTGCCAAAATCTTTAATTATTGAAGAGCTATTTTACCTAAAATGCTTATGAGTTAATTGGGCATATCCCTGCAACTTATTTTTACAACTTATTTATCTTTTGGCTACACTCGATCAACGATAACGATTTAAGGGCATGCACCTGGAATGTCCCGTCTCTTAATTGAGACTGCGCCGCTGCCCAGCTGGTTGATGTTCTCGTTAGATTAAAGACTGAGGCGAGTAGGTCCTTGTGGCATTTACTACAGTGGCCATATAAAGGAGCGAAAATTCGATGTGGGATTCGTGATAAAGAGAGACTCCGTCGCCGAGTAGTGTCATTCACCCCGGTGGATGAACGTCTAGCCACAATCCGCATCAAAGCGAAGCTCTTCAACATATTGCTGATTAGCGCCCACGCCCTGACGGTAAAAAAAGAACTATGTATGTGATGCATTCTATGAGCGTTTAGAGTGCACCATGAGAGCTGCCCTCGCCACGATATCAAAAATGTGCTTGCCGACTTTAACCCTTTCATGATCAAACATCCTCAAATGGGGTGAGGCTGATCTAGCTTGCCGAGGATCGAAATATTGTTATCCGTAGCACTAGATTCCAGCATAAAAAAAATTCATCCAGTTACTTGGCTTTTCCCGGATCGAAAAGCCACCAACCAGATCATTCATGTTGTGATAGACGGAAGACACGTCTCCAGTGTTTTAGACGTACGTGCGCTCGAGGTCCCAACATCGACTTGGACCACTACCTTCTTGCAGCCAAGATACGCACCCGCCTCTGTGCAGCAAAACACGAACGCCAACAAACACAAGGAAACTTCGACGTCGAGAAGCACAACAGGCAGCCGAACGATTTTATACTCGACTTGCACCCTGCTCTCTGGGAGCACTCATCAGCAACTCGGTATTAGGGAATAGTGGGACGGCATTTCAAGCTTCTTACGAACATCTGCAAACGAAACCATTGGTTTCTGCAAAGGGCAAAAGAACAGTTGGAACGACGAAGAGTGCCGTGTTGCAGCGGAGAGAAAACAGGCTGTCTACCTCGCAACGTTACGATCGACCACAACACGTGCGGGATGGGCTAGATACCGAGAGCTGAAGAGGAAGCTATATGCATTTGCAGACAAAAAAAGAGAGAGGCCGAAATGCGTGAGTATGAAGAGCTTGATAAGCTTGCCGGCAAGGGAAATGCATAGGTAGTGAAAGTATAACACCAGGAGAAGGCAAACCTGATTCCTCAATCGATAACGATGGATCAGATGTTACATGATTTTGGAAAATACATTGGAGGCGGTAACACCGAGAGCGTCATCATGTACAGGCACACGAGCAGTTCCAGCTAAAGTTCATCAAATTCGAAGGTTTGCATGAACTACATCAGTCCAGTGCGTTCTTGAGTATGACTGTTTAAGATAGAAAAGCATTTGTGGCTGCTAAAAGCTTATTTTACTATTATCTGAGAAGTGGGCACATACCAGGCAACTTTTGCTCAAAGTTTACTTACCGTATTTGTCGAAAGCGCCACCACAACCCCTTACACGAAGAAATTCAGTGGATGCAAGAGTCAGCAACAGACTCCGCAATCAAAGTCAACTTTCATCCAATTCCAACAATAAACCCTTCTCTGCCAATAAGTGTATGTCAGGTGAAAGATTCCCATGGGTATACAAGTTGTAAATTACAGTGCCGCTTGTTATTGGAAAGTGGATTAGAAAAACTATTATTGCTGAGAATCCCGTTTGTTGTTTAGGTTTATGACGTAAGCATGCAAGAATGCCAGTTTGATGTTTGGATAATAAGACTTCTGGGATTTTACTTGGGTTTCCCTACAAATTACATCGGGAGATAACAACACAACATTCAGTATTAATGCTCTAATAATGCCAAGAATCGCTTCGTCTGCTAAATAAAGATCAATATAATATACTTCATTCTTATCATTAGACTTAGAAGATCAACAATGTTATATGCCTGCTTCTAGAGATATTTTATTGGGAAACGATAATTTTTTTGAGATTTGAAAAGACGAACGGGTAATCAACAAAAATTGTGTGCATTTTCTATTACGCTGTGGTGGATTGTTGGAGTGAGGCGAGAGTGGGGGTATTTTTTAATATGATACGGAAACGGAAACGGAAGAGGTCGATTGCTCACCTCAATTAACAGCTGATGAGCTTAAAGCAGAACAATCGTTTTCATTAACCAATACGAAATCGCGCAACAAAAAATTTTGTGTCGAACTTCCATTCAAAACTTACGACAATTCCTTCCTTAAAAAAAACTCTGAAAAAACTTTATGCAACAGATCACAGGCTTACGGCCAATCCAAATCTCATATCAAGAAGATTAGAAATACGGATATAAGTAGGTCACCTAATAAGTTCTATTATTTACCGCACCACCCTTTATTCAAACACGATAGTACAAGGTTCCAAAAGAAAGAGGACTTTAGAAAAAAAAAAGAACAAATGTTTTTATCGGCAAAGGCGGTTTATTTTATTCAAAATAGTCTCCTTGTGCTTCAATACAGCTTTTTTCACGGTCCAAAAGCATGTCGAAAAAGTGTTTTAGCTCGTTGTCCGCTATGGCCGCCAGTATGCCGGTGCAAGCCTTTTGAATAGCCTCTACGTCTGCATAACGCTTTCCTTTCAAGAGATAATGCATTTCTCCGAAAAGGTAGAAGTTGCACGGTGTCACATCAGGAGAAAACAGGGCGCGGTTAATGGTTAAAATATGATTTTTGGTCAAATAATCGGTCACAAGCGGCGATCGATGAGACGGCGCAATATCGTGCAACAAATGCCAACCTCCATCTTCGCGATATTCGGGCCGAACACGTCGAATACGGCGCTTCAAAACTCCAAGGCAGAATATCGCATTAACGTTTTGGCCGGGTGGAACAAATTCTTTGTGGACAAGACCCTTGGAATCATAAAAACAAATCAACATTTTCTTCACTTTTGACTTCTCCATGCGCGATTTTTGTGGTTTCGGCTCGTCCGGTGCCTTCCATTCAGCACTCTGGCGTTACGTTTCGGGATCATATAGGAAACATCACGTTTTGTCACCAGCCACAATATTGCAAAGGAAGTTTTTGTCCTTTTTGACCTCTTTAATAATGTCCTTGGAATGTTGGATTCTGAGCAATTTTTGGTCGTCAGTCAGTTTGTGCGCAACAAACCGTGCACACACCATGATACTCATGAGCAGTACAAACGAATTTTTATGATAAATTTGTTTAAAAAAACAATTAATAAAAAAATACAAAAATAAATTAGCGTTGTTTTATAGCAGTCGTCCCGTCTTCGATGGTTGTTGCTCTTCGACTTCTTTCCAACAACTGTCTTCTTATGCCGCTCCACACCGAGTCGAATCATTCTGTCAAAATCAAATCAGAGGCGTACTTAGTGGCAAATACGCTCAGAGGCGTATTTTTGTCTCGTGACACTTGTTTCATCAATTGTAACGTTTCGGTAAAATTTTTACCAATTTTAAAACAAAATTTAATGTTGGCTCTTTGTTCGAAGCTCACCGACAACACAAACATACTAACAATTAAAACGCAATAATTTCACTTCCAATAGATGAAATGTCATGAAATTCACCCACTCACTGGACAATCGATAATGATTTCGGTTAATTTTTATAAACTCACGCACAGTTTCGATGAAATTTCCGGTGATCACGGATTTTGATTGACCCACATGTTGATCGTCATTTATGTCCTCACGACCACTTTGAAAACGTTGAAACCACTCGTGCACTCTGCTACGGGATAGGCAATCATCGCCATAAACTTGTTTCATCAATTGAAACGTTTCGGTAAAAGTTTTACCAATTTTAAAACAAAATTTAATGTTGGCTTTTTGTTCGAGGCTCATTTTCGCACCATCACAAAAACATGCTGACACTTAAAACGCAATAACTTCACTTCCAATCAATGAAATATCATGAAATTCTCACTTGACAATCGATAAAGATAGCAGATTCTAACGCACCAGTCGACATATAGATGGCGCCACCAGGGAGCGCTAGATTCAAAAAGTCCGGTTTACTTTCAAACGCACCTTGTATGTATGTCTATACCACATATGTATATACATATGTACATATATACTAGGAGACCCTATTCACGCGTAGCTGTGGATACGGTATACGTTATTATAAACTATGAAATACGGTAAAATTGTATTTAAGAATAAAATTCCGGTGTAGGAATCCAAAGTTTTAAAATTTGAACACTACTTCTAATTTGAAAATGATTGATGACCAATTTTCAAAGTTGTTAGCTGATAATATTTCAGATGATAAAGAAGAATGAATGATCTTAATTATTAACTATAATATTTATAGTTTTTAATTGTAAAAGTTGCAATTTAATTCAGCTCTGTTAGCATTGTACGTTCTAACAGTGTCTTTGGAAAACGTGACACGAGGACGATTTCTCCAGAGAATTTACCACTCAATTGGTTGCTAAAATAATAATTTAATTACCAAGTGTTTAGGGTTGTACATACAATGGAGGTGGATTGAATCGATGATAAATAATAGGTGAAACAATTATCTACCGAAGATGATGTCATTTTATTTCGGTTATATCTAGATAATTTACGTTTAAACAACAGACGTTCATCAACAACAGTATATTAAAAATACATCTGGTAGCCTGACAACAACTGTTATATCTGGAAAATAATTTCGTTAACATCTCCATTTGCGGCCGCTAATGTGGAATGATTACTGAGCCAGTTATAATCCAAATAATAAATTATTACTTCAGGAATATACTTTCAATTAATCAATTTGTAAGAGAATATAATGCACTGCGTAGTTGGTTGCAGTTCTATTTTATCATTCTCAATATCTAGCACTTATATTATTTCTGAGGGTGGATCATTTTGAAATTTTTTGTACATATTTCACCATAAAACGTTTGCTTAAACATTTGTTAATTTCGGTGACTTAAGTCAACCGAAAAATAACCGGGTTGTCGGCAATCATTAGACGGTGTTACCACCACCATCGAAAGCTTCATCGTTGACCTTTAAATACAATGCTTGGAGAATATTGTGAGCCTTTGTGTATTGACTGTTTGTATATATGTAGTATCCTATGTCCTTCTCCTGGTCAGCCGTTTTTGAGTTATAAATAGTGTAACGCACGACCTTCTTTTAGATACATTTTTCTAGCTGTTATACATATTCTCTATTTTTCTGTCACATTGTTATTCTAATGGACACTGTTATACACGATAATGTCAGATCATACAGTCACCTGAAGTGAAAATATTCGCGAATAAGTTAATCCGTTTATTACTACCTTCAGCAAGGCACGTTGTTTTCGTTTCTCACTTTTTATTGAATTTAAATAAGTACATTCGTTGAAGATTGCAACTATCGATGATCTTTCTTTTTGAACTCTTTAAATTTAAGATCACGGCGCAAAATGCGCCAAGTCGTTCCATATGCTGGGCCTCAAGATGGGTGATTGTGTTGCGAATCGTACGCACAGTAGGTTGTCTATAAGTTGAGCGAAGCGGGCGAAACACATTCTTTACAGAACGTTTATAAAGTTGAACGATTTGTAAACGTTGTTCAGCCGTAAGTCTTTCCATGATGAAATACCAAACAATACTGAACAAAAAAAAGTGGAGGCATGCCAACCTAACAGGCTTGATCATATCTCACAAACCACTAAAGCAGTTAATAGTACAATCTTGCTGACGATAAGTCCTTTTAGTATCTCCTTATACTATTTAAAAATAAGCGAAATTTGACTATAACCTTGCCTACTCGAGCACAAATACAAATCAAGTTTCGCCATTTTACATCCAAAAGGAGTAGAATTCGGGCCATAAACTTTAGTGTTCTGAAAAACTGAAAATGTAGGCCTCATTGCAAAGACTTACATTTATTTCCGACGTGTGCCACTTTTCTTTGATATGTATGAGACGTTAATTAAATTTTATTTTACAAACCAGTAAGTAGGTGGGTTTATTAGTTGTTTTGTGGTTATTGCGATTTGTAGGTAAGACAAGATCTTTTCAGCCCATATGGAATAAATACTCCCTTATGTAGTATAGTATTTCTGGCTTCCGCCGTTCACGACGATTTAATTCATATATGTAACCTGGTCTACGGAAAGGGTGTCAAAAAATCAATTTTCACTTTTATTTATTTATAATTTATATTTATTTTTATCAGCTGTTTCCCAGAAAACTAGTTTTCGCACGTTAGCTCCCTTTTCCCTTTTCGTAGACCAGGTCACATATGGTTAATTTAAGGTTGAAAAAGGGTCTTTTAAGCCGTTTGAATTTTTTTCTTCAATGTTTTTGCTAACATACGATTGGGGTACTCACAACTTTTCGTAACGCATCGTAAAATCAAAAAGTCATACATTTTTACATTTGTTTAAAAAATATTTGTTGGATTACATACACAAATGAGTTTAACAATTACAATTCTCAGCGCAACGTTTTTGGTTGATTATAACTTATAACTACAAGTATATGAGACTATATAAAACCCCAAAATGTTTGTGTTTCTCACGAAATCTGTTGAACCGATTTCATTCTTTCTGATATGATATTTAATATTGCCTGAAATATTGATATTTGTGATTAAATGAATTTAGAGAGCGATGTATTAAATTCACTTTCAAAGGATTTATATTTTTGAGTGTTTTCTTTGCTACGAAAAAAATTAATATTTTTTTATTAAAAAATTGTCAATAAAATCAAGCAGAGTTTTATAAAGCAAACTCAAAGGAAAAAAACCTTATATATTTCGCAATGGAAATTAAATTCGCCATGTCATAATTGTTAGAGGTGCGCACTATTACTACAAAAGATCAGAGTTCATTTTCAGTTCCGACTAATACCAAAAAGTTGTTTTCACATAGGTATATCAGCCGTAAAAAGCTGCTAATATGCAAAATACATAAGTATTTCGAAGTGAACTTAAAGCTTATACGACTTTATATTTGCTTATAAAATCAAGTCACACCAGAAATGGATGTGCCAATTAAAAAATATTTGTATTATTTAATCTAGATATGAATACACCGACGTCATCAGCAATCTCGAAGAGAAATATAAACGAAAACCAGCTTGTTATAATCGAAGAACACACTCGTCTGTCTTGCGTCAGATATGGATAAGAGGAAGAAATGCCAACAACGTGATCGCAGCCCGGAGCGTATAATATGATTGCAGAGTTTAAACTACTAAGCGTAGAACGTATATTCACCAATAAATTATTGTTATCGACATGTCATAGTATTTATTAAAACAAACAATCAAACAAATTATTATGTATGACATATACAGCTCTACAAAATCTTATGATAATAAAATACTTAAAATGAAATGACTTTTTTCTACAGCGGCAGAATAAGTGAAGGAGCGAAACCGTTTACCGGTTTGGTTAATAAGTTAAAAAAAACATTTGAATGATTTTGACAGGGTTGCATATTTAAAATAAAGTTATTGCTGCAAACACATTATCTATCACATTTTCGTCTATTTGATAAGATACCAACACAAAATCAACATTACAATTTTTAAAATGTACTCAAAATTAATATCAGTGAGATTAATTTACTTTTTTCATTACAGTAATGGTTCAAAAAAGCTGTGGATTGATCCCATTTAATATGTATTCATTTTTAGTAAATAGTGAGCCAGTGGCACTTTGGTTCACATATTCGGTATCTAGTTAGGGGCCGCTTTAGTAATAGCATCTTAAACGTTTTCGCTCAACAGTATTTTGTAGGCGTAGCAATCCACTTACTCCGATTATCTACAATGCCAACCTCCCTAGACTACCAAGGATCACGTGCACCGGATTTTATCAAGATATCTTAATTTTTACTCAAATGTACCGAGAATGACGAAACTCATAATTTTGTAGGAAATTTACTGCTCTATAAAAATGGTATCTTATGATTTTTCGATTAAGTTAAGCGTTTACGAGATATTCATCGTCAAACATCAATCCACATTAAGGTGGATCAAAAAAGAATTTTTTTCTTTTGATACTCTGAAAAATAGGTTCCTAGACACCTCTAAGAAAGCCTCTGCAAAAACCTTATTCATAATGATTTTTTTATTGAGTTATAAAATTCATAAGAAATAAAAAATTTTCCCAAAAATAATCAAACTTCAACCGTTAATATCTTTTAAACGGTTGGGTTAACGAAAAAATCATTAGAAACCTTTTTTGTAGAGCATTCAATTTCCTACAAAATCTAAGGAACAAGATATTTTTTCAAGTAGTTGGAAGCGAGATATAAATTTTTCTATCTGATAATAAGAAAAAATTGAAAACTGTATGTAGGAGGACCTTCCCGTTACAATTAAAACTCATGTTTGGAGAGGCTTTCTTAGAGGTGTCTAGGAACCTATTTTACCGAGTACGAAACGAAAAAAAAACATTTTTTTTTGAATCACTCTAATATACAAGGTGCGTTCCAAAGTAAACAGGACTAAAAAAACAGGACAAATGGTTTTTCGAAAAAATCAATTTATTTTATTCAAAGTAGTCTTCTTCTGCTTCAATACAGCTTTTTTTTTGCACGTTCCAAAAGCATGTCAAACGAGTGTTTTAATGGCCTCTACGTCTGCATAACGCTTTCCTGTCATGGGAAAGTACATTTTCCCGAAAAGGAAAAAGTCGCACGGTGCCATATCAGGTGAATACGGGGAGTGGTTAATGGTTAAAATGTGATTTTTGGTTAAATAATCGTCCTTAGAATGTTGGATTCTGAGCAATTTTTGGTCGTCAGTCAATTTGTGTGGAACAAACCGTGCACATACCTTTCGTAAGCCCAAATGATCAGTCAAAATGCGATAAATCGATGTTTTGGAGATGTTCCATTCCATTTCCATAAATTTCAGTTATGATTTCCGCTGATTTTTTATGAATTCACGCACAGTTTCGTTGGAGTTTCCGGTGATCACGGATTTTGATTGACCCACATGTTGATCGTCATTTATGTCCTCACGACCACTTTGAAAACGTTGAAACCACTCGTGCACTCTGCTACAGGATAGGCAATCATCGCCATAAACTTGTTTCATCAGTTGAAACGTTTCGGTAAAAGTTTTACCAATTTTAAAACAAAATTTAATGTTGGCTTTTTGTTCGAGGCTCATTTTCGCACCGATCACAAAAACATACTGACACTTAAAACGCAATAACTTCACTTCCAATCAATGAAATATCATGAAATTCTCACTTGACAATCGACAAAGATAGCAGATTCTAACGCACCAATCGACATATAGATGGCGCCACCAGGGGGCGCTAGATTTAAAAAGTCCGGCTTACTTTCAAACGCACCTTGTATGTACTCGTATGTATATACCATACATAAGTATATATGTATGTAGAGTTGAGTCCCCATTTGTAGGGTGGGTTCGTATTTAATACATTAAAATATTTATTTTATAAAAGTATTTGTTTCACAAACATGTTCTTATTTTAGTTTTACAAAAATGTTCTAGCTTTAGTTTCTCAAACTGTTTGCAACTGGCCTCGTGCTCGTCCGCGTGTCGACTGTCGACTGCATATTTCGAATGTTGTTCGAATGTGGTACGAATTAATTTTTGGTCAAAGGTGTATTTAAAAGGCACGTCCGCTACGTGTGGACCTTTGACCCACAAGTTCCACTCCCTCAATCGGCCGTCCTGCACCGTCATTCGCGGCCGAATTCCACCCCTTCGTATACTCTGCCACACAAACAGTAACAGATTTTCTAGCTCTTCATTCTTTTAGTTTTCTAAAGTCACCACAAAGCCTTTTCGTACCATGTTTTCTTAGAACCAAAACAACTGGAGAAGCATACTCAGAGTTGCTTTGACTTTCACTCAACCAATTATCTCTTCTCTTCTGATCAGCGCATGAAACACGTTTTGGAGATTGGTAAAAAGGAATATCATCTATTGCCTGAATCTTTACGTTCAAATTGCCTAAATCAAGATTTGATGCTGTATCTGGATTGGTATCTCTTTCTTCAAGGGCATCACAAAGTGCAGCAAATTGGGTTAAGGCCAAATTACTAGCAATTGCGTTGCCCTCTTTTTTCTTTCCTTTAAATCTTTTATCGTCTACGAAATCGCTTTCAATTTTATTTTGGCATACATGCCTTGTCTCTAAACTATCTTCATCACTTGAACTTTTCAGCTCTTTCCTGCCGAATTCAGCACCCTTTTCGCTAAAACAAATATTTACGTTCTTCAAAATATTATTTCCCAGAATGATTTTGCATGGAAAATCATTCAACTCAGTAACGTGGAAAATTACTTCGAAAATAATCCCATCCAATTCGATATTTACTTCAAAACTACCCAGTGTACATACTTTACTGCCTCTAATCCCTCCCAAAAACAAAAGATTGTCGCTAAGCTTTGAAATTCCTGCACGCTTATACATATCATATCTCATCAAATACACGTCAGCATCCGTATCAATTGGAGCACTAACTATCAAGTCACTCATCCTTATTGGTTTAAAAATGTGTCTTTTGATTCTGTTTTAATATGCCCGTCGCCTCTACGATCGCACTCAAATTGGCGATGACCTATCTGTCCACACTTGAAACACTTTATCTGCTTTATCTTATCACAACCTTTGGCCAAATGAGATTCACTTCCACAATGAAAACACTTTCATATACTCTTAACTGCTCTTTGAGCTCTTGAATAAAACCGTTTTATTTACCTTCGAATCTGGGATTCCGTCAATAAAATACAAAATTAAACTCTCTTCATCTAAATTCAATGGCTTGGCAATTTCTATCAAAGTAAACAAATATTCACAAAAACTTTCATTATTTTTCTTACAATGATTCTGCAATGTGCGATGAATATCGAGTGACGTTGGTCTCACACCGAACTCACTTCTTATCGCTGATTTTAAAGAACTGAAACTTCGAATTCCTGTCTGGCTACGCACAAACAATTTCGCTGCCCCTCTAAAAAGCTGTCTTGCAAACACAAATTGCTGTAAGCTATTCCAATTTAATATCAGCATATTTGAGTCTGTTGGAATCTGCGGTACACCCACATATTGGGGCAGACTCGAGTTGCTGATCTGATGGCAGAGTCAGACTGATTCTTACTACAGAACAGAAAACAACGTTTTTAATCTATAACTGGCGCAGTCGAACGGAACGGTTCTATATTCTCTCTCAGCTCCGCTCAGCTAGCAAAGAAAAGCTAAATAAATTATTATTAAACGAAAGTACTGTTATTAAAAGAAAAGTGGCAAAGATACAGCTAATCATATAAATCCCAAAGCAGAACAAAATAATACGTTTGAGTTGGAAAATTATAGCAAAAGCAAGAACAAAATTCAAAAGGTGAAAGAATTTGTGAAAAGTGCAAAACAAAAATTATTTTGAGAAAAAATAAAGAAAACTGTTGAAAACCCTAAAAGTGAGCTCTAAAATATTCCATTGGATTACTGCATTTGGATTACCTTTAATACAAAAACAACTACAGCTACAGCAGCAACAGCGGAGACAGCAGCAGCAGCTTTAACAAAAAAAAACAACAATATCAACAGCAGCAACAGCGGAGACAGCAGCTTTAGCAAAAAAACAACAACATAAACAGCAACAACAGCAGCAGCAGCTATAGTGCAGAAAAGTATTGTAAGAATAAATTAAATATTGATATTGTAAGAAAACAATTTAAATAAAATGGCTCATAATAATAGAAATTTAGAAAACTGTGTAGTAGCAATTACACAATTGTTAGAATTAAATGCAATAAATAATCAGAGGTCAATAAGACAACGTATTGAAAAAGATTTAAAATATGTAAATTCTTTTGAGGGTAATGCCGGCCAATTGCCAGCATTCATTGAGGCAATATATATGTAGGATTCTGAAGGATTATTTAAACCAGGAACAAGAAGTTTTTAGAGTAGTGTATGATTTAAAAATAAGGGGGAAAGCAAAAAATTATTTGCACCTTGCCCCACCAGCTAGGTGGGAAGATTGCAAAATAAAACTTAAACAGCATTTTAAGCCAAGAAAAGATCAGATGACTATAACTAGAGAAATAAATACATTACGAGTAGGTAGCATTAGTGAGTTAAGCAGGAGAATCAATGAAATAATTGATGCTATAACTGAATTTGGAGCCCTGGATGAAAACTAGGAGGCAATGAAGGAAATTTTTTCAGGTATGCTTCAATTATTCAACGTATTAAGCAAATCACATCGGGGACTTGTGCTTATGCAATAAGGAACTCAATTTCATTGACTAAGTTATCAGGAATTTTATACAGTTTCATAGGGCTAGACGATGGAAATTTAAATCCTATATTTTTAACAAGAAACAGAAATTCAAACCAATTTGATCAGAAGGCAAGAAATTTTAATAGTAAACAAAATCAAAATAATCAAAGAATAAACAACTTTAGGAGACAAAATATTGGCGATCAAAACAATGATCGTTATCATGCACAAAATAATTCGGGACGATACTCACAAAGAAATACTAACTTTTCAGGACAAAATAATTTTCACCCAAATAATCCACAGAGACAAACTAATTATCGCACAGGAAATTCAGGCCAATATACAAATCAATATCGTAATAATAATCAGCCCTATTCTGCATTTCTACTCGAATCGAAATTTTCTCCGATTGGCAACTTTGGTATTCTGCGTTTCGATTCAACTTCGAAAATTCCAATTCTATCTATTCTGCATTGCGATCGTAATTACGTTTTTGTACGTTGAAGTTTTGTTGGCGGAAAGCTGTTATGTCTTCATTTTCGTGCACTTGGATAAAATAATTTCCTCAAATATGTAAGTAAAACTTTATGATTATAGTTGTAAAAGACATAATGGTGGTGTCCTTGGTTGTTTGTGCTTAAATGATATTTTTTGATATGTTTGCAGGTCAAAAGTAACAACGGCAGAGCAATACGAAAAATTGTGTGATATGATGGCCACGAAAAGAGATATTGCGCAGGGCTTCCAAAAGCGACCGAAGGAAGAAGCACAGGAGTTTTGAGAGGAGGTAGCAAGGAATTTAAATGCACTTGGCCCATCAACAAAAGATTCCAATACATGGAGAAAGGTAAGGTGTTACCTACAATTAATTTTAAAAAATTAAGTTAAATCTAACGCTTTCGTGCAGGTCCGGATTGACTGGAAATGCTACATGAAGCGAAAATTATCGCATAACAAAAAAGAAAGGATGAGCACCGGTGGAGGTCTTTGCCGTTTACAACGCCTAAGCCCACTTGATGAAAAGGTGATAGCTTTGACGGGTTTGGAAACATGCACAAGTGGAATAAGTGGGGCCCGCGATTACGGCGATAGTGTGGAAGTAGAAGATGCTGCCGAAACCACTGAAATGGACATTTCCGCTCGTTCGGATGATATCCCTTCAACCAGTAGAGCTAGCAGCCAAAATAGAGAGGCGAGAGCAGACAAGCAGAGCACTTCTTCATTACTCAAGCAACAGATACAAATCAAAAAGAATTTTATGCAGAGACGAGAAAATTCAATGAAGCTGCCTTTGGTAAAATGGAAGAAGTTACCACATATTTACGGCACATGAATCGTTCTCTAGAAACTTTGGCGGAGACTGCAGTGAAGCAACTTGAAGAACAGAAGCGACACAATAGAATTAAGGAAGAGCTGGTGAAGGGAAAAGTAGAAATAAAAATGCAAATGCTAAGATTAGATCCAAATTATAAGCCGGATTCAAAGTAGTCATTTTTTAATTGTTAGCCTTTTATTTATTTTACTATTATTCATTTATATAACGAGCTGTGAAATGAAATAAAAGCATTTACTTTTTTAATATAGGAGCTGTAAAATGCACTGAATGCAATTGTTTTTATTTAATCAAGTAATATCTTTATTTTAATAAACCAACAATAATTTTGTATTTTTGCTTTGTTATGTTTCATTTTCACACGTTTCAAGGCATACAGCTGACTTCGAAAGAGCTACAGCTCTTCCTCTTTTTCTTTCAATCCAATCGTAACTCAGAATACCTATTTTCGATTCAGACGGAGCGTAGAGCGGGAACGTAATCGAAACGCAGAATAGGGCTGAATATTAATAATAATAATAACGGCTATGGTAATTCAGCAAGACAAAATATACAGAACGGCACTCGACAAACAAGACGTTCAAATGGACCAACACCCATGGATGCTGATGCTGTGAGCAGGACAGAGGAAACAAATAACAACGAGGAATTTTTTACCAATTAGCCTCGGAAAATCAAAATAAAATATTAATTTCACTTACTTACAAAAAATGGTGTGCATTGGTAGACCCAGGCTCTATTATTAGTATTATGAAAAAAATCAAGCTTCGTACATTATAAGTTACCGGTTCTAGAAAAAAATAAAACAATAATTAGTACACTGAATGGTGATATAAGAGCGTCTAACGAAAGAGTTAAGACACCATGTCCGCTAGAATTTAAATACCCTCACAATGCTAGAATGAGATGGTTGAAAATAGACTTTGAAAAACCGTACGATCTTCTACTAGGAAACGATTTTATACTTAATAATTTCAATATAATCGATATTGAAAACGAAGAAATTGAGCTTAAAAAAGGTGTTAAAATTCCGTTTTATTCAAAAACTATCCAAGAGCAAGTATATGCATTGGAAGAAAGTAAAATGCAAAACATTCAACTGGATCATTTAAAATCAAATGAACGAAAGGAGGTTGAAAAATTGCTAAATAAATATGAAAAATTGATGTATAAAGAAGGGGATGCCTTGACAAACACAAAAGCGGTGGTCCACGAAATAAGGACAACCACAAACCAGCAAATTAATTCAAAAATATATAGGTTACCTCCGAAACATGAGGAAGAAGCGATAAGGCAAATTAGGGAGCTAGAAAAACAAGGTATAATTCGGAAAAGTAGGAGTAAATATAGTTCACCTATTATCATAGTACCAAAAAAATGTGATAGTATGGGCAATAAAAAATTTCGTTTAGTAATCGATTACCGTAGACTAAATCAAATAACTGTCGATGATAAATATCCTTTGCCAAACATTGATGGAATCTTAGACAAGTTGGGCAAGGCGCAGTACTTCAGCACTCTTGATCTAGCCAAAGGTTATCATCAAATTTTAGTGGATAAAAAGGATATTGAAAAGACAGCTTTTGTATCCCCGGTGGGATTATACGAATATATAAGAATGCCCTTAGGACTAAAAAATGCTCCGGCTACCTTTCAACGACTTATGAATGACATATTACGGGAATACATAAATAAGATATGTGTCGTTTATTTGGACGACGTCTTAATCTTTTCAACGTCATTGGAGGAACATCCCTCCTCAGAGAAAATTTTTTCAAAGTTAAAGGAACATAATTTAAAAATTCAGATAGATAAATGTAGTTTTCTAAAGAGAAAAGAGAAAGAAACAAAATTTTTGGGGCATACCTTAACAAAAGAAGGGATTAAGCCAAATCAGGACAAGATAGCAGCAATACAAAATTTGAAAATACCTAGAACCGAAAAACAATTAAAAAGTTTCTTGGGAGCCACTGATTATTATAGAAAGTTCAATAGGGACTACTCAAAAATTGCATATCCAATGATTATATATTTAAAAAAGGGCTATAAAATAAATTCAAGAGAACCAACCATTTTAAAAAATACAATAGACCAGAAGAAACAACTCACCATACACAATAGAAATAGGTACAGACAAGACTATATAGAACTGAGATCGACCAGACCGATAAAAAAATACAAAAGAGTACGGCATAAAGATCAACCGTATTACCGAATTAATCCACTACAGAACGTTCATCCGACTAATATAAAAAGACCAATGGAATTGGCAAATATTGAAAACCCAAACGAGAGCATTTAGCTTAATGGGGATAATAACACATACAAAAAAAAACGTTATAAACATGAAGTTCAAAATAATATAGCCGCCGCTAAAAACAATTTAATACATCCGGGGATGATAACTGAAGAAGAAATGAATAGATTTTTATAAACTGAAACTGGCCAAGGTAAGAGTATACGTAGCAGCTTTCAAAAATGAAGCACTTGTGTTCGCCATTCAAATACCAAAGAGTTTTTTTAAATATATGTAAAATTAATTATGCCTCTACCAAACAAACGAAAATTCAAAAATTCAATTCAAATAGTTCATAAGGATGAAAAAATTGTAACAATAAATAAAAAACATTATAAATATGAAGATAGCATGTTATTAAGAAAAAGAAAATTAAGTAGGAATTGTATTTTTTAACGCTTGTGAATTTAAATATAACAATACAACAATAATACAAGAAAGAAGCGATGATACTTTGATCATCAAGAATGCAAAAAATTTGAAACTTATACAAAATTGTGATGACAGAGATTTTGTACTGCAAAATAACTATATATTAAATTTTGAGAAACGTGAAATTAAAATTAATGAAGAAAAATTTAGTAACAACAAGACTAAATTAGTTAATAGACTGATACATCCTGTAAAAATCTTAAACCAAAGCTATGAGTCAAAATTTGAAGATATTGTACCAAATCATTTCAAGGACATTGAAGAAATAGAGGAACTAAATTATCATAAAAACGTATCCTATGGCATAAGTGCCTCACTAATTATAACAATATTAATAAGTATAATTATTGTTACTATTTACTTATGCAAAAGAAAAAATGAAAAGATACTTAAGTTTGAAAATCATAAATAAAAGAAGTCAGGAGACTTCTCAGAGTGGCTCTGGGGGAGTTACATCTCAGGTTACGTCTGACGGCATGCAGTTGTGCACCACATCGCATGATCAGCCAGTACGTGACCAAAACAGCAGACTCAGCATATTTTGAGTCTGTTGGAATGTGCGGTACACCCACATATTGGGGCAGACTCGAGTTGCTGATCTGATGGCAGAGTCAGACTGATTCTTACTACAGAACAGAAAACAACGTTTTTAATCTATAACTCACGCGCTGTATACGATCACGCAAAAAATGCCCCGGGTAGAACGTGTTAAGTCAACCGAAGAATGACCGGGTTGTCGGCAATCATTAAACGGTGTTACCACCACCACCGAAAGCTTCATCGTTGACCTTTAAATACAATGCTTGGAGAATATTTGTGAGCCTTTATGTATTGACTGTTTAACATAAAGAGGTAAATAGTATCCTATGTCCTGACCCTGGTTCTATACTCCGCACGAATTCTCAGCCAAATCGGTTCAGTCGTTTTTGAATTATAAATAGTGTAACGAACGACATTCTTTTAGAAATGTATATAGATAACTCTATATCAGTGTATGTAGGTGAACAAAAGTATTGTACTCTGAGTGTATTCAAATACAATAGGAGATACGATCTGTACCAACTACAGGGTAGATGACTTACGACTTCTCACCTCCGAACTATAGAAATTCAGCAAATTGCATCAAATCTAAAGTGTTCGCCATAAGTTTTCGGCTTTAAGTGAAGGCCCAAGCAGATTTAACATACATATTATATAATATATAATTTTAATAAAACTGGCATTAATAACTCAGAACCAACAAACACAATGAAAATTATCAACAAAAAAAACAATTTAGAGTAAGAATGCTAAAGATGAAATAGGAGGAGTAAGTAAGTAAGGAGGGCTAAGTTCGGGTGCAACCGAACATTTTATACTCTCGCAACTTACAAGAATCGATGCCAGGGAAATATTTTATAGCGCGAAACCATTTATATGGAGTAAAGTCACATGCTGGCCATTATATGCGGTGCAAAGTCACCCGGAAATTCGAAAATCTGCATATTAAGTATGTCGGGGTATCGACGTGAGGGGCCGATTGCGTTTAATGAAAAAGTAGATCGTTTAGCTTAAACGTTATAAATTTCGAGTTTAATACTTGATTGGGTTTATACAAATATGTGAGTGTGTCCAATATTGGTTAATTGTTCCTAATTTGGTATATATGTATAGTGTTTAATTTAATGTTAATATACATACATTCTTGTAATTGCAAATATTTTAACCCGTTCTGTGTGTTGTGTTGATTCCTTCGCTGTGGAGTATTGTTTGTGAGTTTTATGTGGATCCTTTTGTTGTATCCGTATTATAACTTGAGATAATGTTCACCTCTTATTGTATTTCAAATTAATGTGTTCTGGTTTAAAAATTGTTCACTTGTTATAAAACCCTTTTGCCCTCTGGGTTTACTTGTATAGAATGTCTCACTGCTGTTGATGGCGGGATAATATGTTTTCGGTACAAAGAAATCGCCGGGAAATTGTATTCTTTTCGTTTCTCCTCTTTCGCCTGTTGAGTGAAGTTGGGGCGGTTGAAATTCCTCTGCATTACGCCTCTATTACTTTATGTAAATGCAGAGGAGTATTTGTTTAGGTTAAACATCCCGGCCATCTTGCAGAATCTGCGAAATAATTCTGTATTAGTAGGGTAGCATATATTGAAAGTTTTGAAATGAATTAGAGTTATTATCAAAAGTATATTTAGGGTTATATAGTGCCAGTAAGGGTCCAGCCAAATGCTGTATTCAGCGCTACTACTGTACCATTGTCTGGTTTGAAGAGTTCACTTCTGATTATGTGTGGGTAGATATCCGCTCCAATCTCCAACAATAGCTCTTTATTGCTACGGAATTAAGGGTCAGCGAGGACTAAGTGTTCAAAGCGCATTTGCACATCATCACTTAAGTCTCGCTCATAGGGTTTTTTTGGTAACTTGTGTGGGATGATTACGTTACATTCCAAACAAAACTTTGTATCATTATTTGAGCTAATTCTTATGCTACAAATACGATAAGTATTGAGGTATGTATGTAATTGGCAGTTTGAATTTTTTTACGAATTCGGCCGCTATATTCGTAATTTTAAGGATAGGGTTTAAAATGGCGCGAACTTTATGCCATTCACCATCACATCTCAAACGGATCATCATTGTGGGTATGAGGGTCTGCTTAGCCCGTAAATATGGTAGTCGGGTCTCTATGGCAAGTGGTTGTGACTTTTGTTTCTCAACAACATTTGCATCGTTGGCCGGGTATAGCCTCGGATGTTCGTGTAGGGATGAATGATGTTTCCCATGACAAATGGAATATCGATTTTTACTTGTACATCCTTCTCTCTTGTGCGATCTGGCTAAGCAATTAACGCAATAGTGGTGTCTGATTACTGCTTCGTATTTTTTGCTTATGTTGTATGATGAGTACGTAGCGTAAGTCACTAGGCGATGGTTCCTTTTGCATATTCCGCAAGCAACATGATGATGTGACGTATTTTTTCTATGATGTGCGATCGTTTTTCGGGTTGTATGACCATCACATTCCTTTTCTTCACGAATAGTGGGAAGGGTCGACTTGAAACGCCAAATGCGTCGTGACATCGTTTCGTCTTCTGAACTCAGCGGCTTGCGCTACGGGACCGGATGGTAATTTTTGAGCTCATACGACGAGGTTTGGGTGAGCTGGTGATTGTTGGGGCCATTTCACTAAAATGAAGAAAAAACTGTTAAGTTATTCTGTACTTAATATCATTTTTCAATTTTTGTGATGGGGCGAGTAACTGTGCCTTGAGCAGTTCCGATTTCAACCACTCGTGTTTTATTATCTAAGCCGGAGAAGACCTTTTGGATTTGACCGAGCTTCCAATCGTTTGTTGAAATGTTTTCGTTTCTTATAACGACTAAGTCGTTAACTTCAACATTACGTTGTGGATATTTCCATTTATATCGTTTGTGTAGTACCTTAAGGTACTCTTCCTTCCATCTCTTACAAATGTGTTGGTAGAGTAGTTTTAATTTATGCCATCTGTTAACGATGCTTAAGTTTGCATTCTCTAAATTGGGTTCGGCAGAGGTTAACAATGGGGTACCTATAATACGTTGGCTGTGTAAGCTGACGTTGAGCAACACCAAAAGCTCCATCAGGATCGGGAAGGACCACTCCGAGCCGTTCGATATCAAACGAGGTTTCAGACAAGGCGACTACCTATCGTGCGACTTCTTCAACCTGCTTCTGGAGAAAATAGTTCGAGCTGCAGAACTAAATAGAGAAGGTACCATCTTCTATAAGAATGTACAGCTGCTGGCGTATGCCGATGATATTGATATCATCGGCCTTAACACCCGCGCCGTTAGTTCTGCTTTCTCCAGACTAGACAAGGAAGCAAAACAAATGGGTCTGGCAGTGAACGAGGGTAAGACGAAATATCTCCCGTCATCAAACAAACAGTTGTCACACCCACGACTTGGAACTCACGTCACTGTTGACAGTCATAACTTTGAAGTTGTAGATAATTTCGTCTATTTAGGAACCAGTATTAACACCACCAACAATGTCAGCCTGGAAATCCAACGCAGGATTGCTCTTGCCAACAGGTGCTACTTCGGACTGAGTTGGCAATTGAAAAGCAAAGTCCTCTCTCGACGAACAAAAGAAAAACTCTATAAGTCGCTCATAATTCCCGTCCTGCTATATGGTGGAGAAGCTTGGACGATGACAGCAACCGATGAGTCGACGTTGCGAGTTTTCGAGAGAAAAGTTATGCAAAAGATTTATGGTCCTTTGCGCGTTGGCCACGGCGAATATCGCATTCGATATGCGAGATATACGACGACATTGACATAGTTCAGCGAATTAAAAGACAGCGGCTACCCTGGCTAGGTCATGTTGTCCGGATGGACAAAAACACTCCCGCCGGGGAAAGCAGAGGAAGAGGAAGACCTCCACTCCGTTGGAAGGACCAAGTGGAGAAGGACCTGGCTACGCTTGGAATATCCAATTGGCGCCACGTAGCGAAAAGAAGGAACGACTGGCGCGCTGTTGTTAACTCGGCTATAATCGCGTAAGCGGTGTCTACGCCAATTAAGAAGAAGAAGAACGTTGCTAAATGGGTGAATTGAGTTAGTAATTTTGATAAATGACTACTATATGGTAATAAGATAGGGTGACGCTCATTATATGATAGTGCTGCGGAATTGGTTAATCTTCCGTCACTTGGCATAACTCTTTTAGGGTCAATGGACGGATTTAAAGTCAATAATGAACTTTTCTTGTTTATTTGGGTTTTACGGATCAAGGCATCATATTCTACTCGGAAATGTGTTTTTTGCTTGTGAATAATTAACTTTATTCGTGCCGTTTTGTACTCTTCCGCGGTTATTACGTGGTTTGAGTAATCAGTTTCTCGTCTCCTTGGTGAGAAATTTGAGCAAACCCTGAATAGATAATCGATAACGAGAATAGCTCTGGAGAATGAGGAAAACCTTTCGAGTATATCTTCTTGGGTGGTTATCGCAAACGCCTTAACGGGTGTGAATTCCATGGCAGTGTTGTATGTTTTTTCCGTTGCTGGAAAATGCTCCTTTTCATGTTGTAGCAATTGGGATCCATGCCACCAGAGGTTGCAATTCATTAAATCGGTGGGTGTACATCCTCGACTTGCCAAAGCTGTGGGATTGTTTTGACTTTCCACATGATTCCAATTATCGACTCCCACTTTCTCGGTGACTGCAGCGACTCGGTGAGAAACGAAAGTGGTCCATGAACATGGTGGTTTGTTTAACCAAGCGAGAACTATAGTGGAGTCAAAAATAATTTTTATATTAGGTTAGGTGTAGTTGGGATAGGGTAAAGTTAACAAGGTTAGCTAGTAGGACCGGTCCGCAGAGTTCCAATCTGGGTAGCAATACGGTTTTAATGGAAGCAACCCCTTTTTTTGACACTAAGAGTGTTATCCATATTTTATGTCCAACTGAAACCCTTATGTAAAGTGTTGCGGCATATTTTTTTTCTGAAGCATCAGAAAAACCGTGAAATTCGATGGTGGCTGTTGGGTTAAAATGGATCCATAAGATTTATCCTGCCGAGCCGGCAGTGGTGAAACTCCCTCATCTCGACCGAGTTAGCCAAAAATATTTTTACGTTCTCCGCGCCGTGAACCTTCTCTATGATAAACGTTCTCTGCTACATATAGACTACTACGTATAGACTGCGTATCGCGCATATATTCCATAATAATAATAATATAGCGTGGTGATCGTAACCACGGCCTGTATCGCCACGGCGACAATCATGTTTACCCGCGCCTATAGATGTTTCACATCAAAAAGGATGGACAACGGGAAAGCAGACACACTTCGTCACACACAATGCGATTCCCCACTGCGCCGCGTAAACATTACTTTCGTTTTTTATACATATGTATGCTGCGCTGTTAGCAGCTTTCGTTCGTTGTACCAAATTCGCCAGAACGCAACGTGATTCAATAACAATTTCGTACTGGGATTATTTAAACACCACAGTTCCAATTCTATTTAGATATTTTTAAAATTGTATTGTATTTTAAATATATCAAAAATTAAAGTTATTTGTACAAAAATTTCATGCGCATTTTTATTTGTATACTAAATCGCGGGTGTAAGTGACTTGGGCATACCCTACCCAATTGGGGACTTAAACATGATCCTTCGAGCCTTACCGAAAGGCACCTTCGGATTTTTATAAACAAAAAATATACATATACAGTGGACCAATAAAGTTTACAAACACCTAGGTTTATTAAATTACGACACGTTTATTTGTTTTAAAATGAATAAATTTTGCGTTTATTTCCTATTGATCTCAGGATTGGTATATTTGACATTAAATATAGCATATCAAAATATTTTTTTTTACACAAATAAAAACAATTAATGCTCAAACTAAAAATGCGCCTAATTCATATAAAAAAAGTTTACGTACACCAATGATTGTTTATATAAATTAAAAGTAATTACAATAGTTTTACCGGTTTTTGGCCTACATTTTGTTGCTATTATTGTCCCTAGACGTCGACGCATGCTCCCCACTCGATTTCTAGTATTATTTCCGGATATTTTGACCCACTAAATCGATGAACCAGTTTTTGGGCCTTATTTTGATGAAATTGGATACAATGTGTATTTTGGGTCGGTATCCTCTTTGAAATTGATTTTGCTGATATTAACAGCCAATTTAAGCACACTTAACCAACTACACTACAATATATATACATACATTCTTACATACACATGGGGCTGAATAATAGAACAAAATATAAAAACCAATTATTTCAAACATATGTTTACCCATGTTAAAAGTGCGTGTCAAAAAACAACATAAATGGTATTAACAAACTAAACCTAGCGCGCGAAAGCTCAACACAAAATTTAAACTAACAAATTAAACGGCTGCAAAAAACTAAAGCACCTTATAAGAAAACAAAAACAAATATTCGGGCGCGAAGAAAACATGGTCACTAAATATAAAGCACAATCTCACGAGGCATACCAGCTGGAAACATTTGGAGAGGAGCACAGGAATTTTGCTACATGCACATAGATAAATATATACAGCCACATTATCTTTTGATTCTGCTTGTGGATTATTTTTATTTGGTCTTTTAAATTGTTTTACATCAAGTCGAGAATATGATATCATATAAATGGCCGCCGCCACAGTTGATTGTCATTTGAGCCCTTTTTATGGCATTTTCCATCACTTTGGCCAGAACTTCCGGCGATAGGTCCTCACATTCTTGACGGATATTGTTTTTAAGAGCTGCAAGAGTCTAAGGCTTGTTGACATAAGCCCGCGACTTCAAAAAGCCACACAAAAAGAAGTCTGGAGAGGTCAAATCAGGCGATCTTACTGGCCAGTGCACATCGCCAAAACGGGAGATTAGGCGCCCGTGAAATGCAGCCTTCACCATATCGGTTGTGGCATGCAGTGCAGTGTACCATTGCTTATTTACGTGTATTTCGCATGTGTTTACTACACAAAAGTCAAAACATAACTGACATTGGAGGTCAATTGCAAAATTTATGGCATCTTCTGATCATCTTCTGACTTTTGCGCCATTTGTAAGAACTATACAAAATATTTATTAACACAGTTGTACACACACACAATATTTGTCCACCTTGGCAATACCTCTTGTTCTCTGGCAAGCAAAAAGAAGCAGGATTGCGTACAAGGGAAGAATTTAGTATACCATCCCAGGATTTCGGGAATAAAATGGGTATGGTCGGATAGAGGAGATTCTCCAGATCACGAATATATATGGTTATAGCCGCAGGAAGCTTATAGTTTTCGAGTTATTCGCGTTTTAAGTTGAAAATTTGCAATATTTTAATTACATATTTTCGATATATAAAATTAATTTTGCACTTATATTTTTCACTTTTATTTACACTAACACATCACTTATTCATTTGCAAACATTTATTTTATATAATATAATGCAAAAATAGCTTTTAATACACATTTAAACTATTGTTGAATTTGATTATTTAAGAATAACAGTGTTACCTTATCGACATCATTTGTAAAATAACTAAATGAAATAGAGGGAACAGATTATACCCCAAATACGAAAATCAACAACCTATAAAAAACAATAACCCTGGTCGGTCCAACACCAAGGTGTATCAGAATTTTTTCGCGTTGAACTCCTTTTTGCGTGGGCGGCCTTCGGCCGCGCTTCAAAACAATAACCCTAGTCGGTCCAACACCGGAGTGTATCAAATTTTTTTCGCGTTGAACTCCTTTTTGCGTGGGCGGCCTTCGGCCGCGCTTCAAAAAAATAACCCTAGTCGGTCCAACACCGGGGTGTATCAAATTTTTTTCGCGTTGAACTCCTTTTTGCGCGGGTGGCCTTCGGCCGCGCTTCAAAAAAAAATAACCCTGGTCGGTTCAACACCCGGTATATATGTACATTTTTTTTCTCCCGTAGAACTCATTTTTACATTGGCAGCCACTTAAATTTTTTTAAATTTTTTTTTAATGTTTATCAACTATTATGTTTCTTGTATTTAGGGTATAATATTTCTTTCTTTTTTTTTTTTTTTTTGTTTTAGTTTGTAAAATATTTTACTATAGTAACACTGATTATATGACAGTTTGTAATTCATTTGTTATTCTTAAATAATCAAATTCAACAATAATTTAAATGTTTATTAAAAGCTATTTTTGCACTATATTATATAAAATAAATGTGTGCAAATGAATAAGTGATGTGTTAGCGTATATAAAAGTGAAAAATATACGTGCAAAATTAATTTTATATATCGAAAATATGTAATTAAAATATTGCAAAATTTCAACTTAAAACGCGAATAACTCGAAAACTTTAAGCTTCCTGCCATATAATTCGTGATCTGGAGAATCTCCTCTATCCGACCATACCCATTTTATTCCCGAAATCCTGGGATGGTATACTAAAGCCGACCCGCGTACAAAAAGCGATCAATTCTAACGAGCTCTCAATTGCTTACTAGCAAAGCGTAATCATAAACCAGTGGTCGGCATTTCATAGCACAATCAGAGATAAAGAGATGTTTAACTCCTCTCTCACTGGAAGTTAAACGTCAAAACCACCTAAACTTTGACAGTTGATCGAGTTCAGGAGGTTTTGACGTTTAGCAATTGGAAACGAGCGATGGCCAGATTGAAATCTTACCAAAAAATATATATACGGAGGGATTGGTTGCATCGTTCAAGACCTCTTATCAAAAATGCAAAACAATGAAAATTAAATAAATTTGTGAAACTTAAAGGTATTTGATGAAATGTTTTGTAATTTGAAATATCATAGTATTATTTTCAATTGAAAATTATTAAAAACTTTTAATGATTGAGAGCTAACAACCTTAAATCCTATTATTGGGTATTGAAAGGACAAAAGTCAGTTGTTATAATATTCTTTAAAAAGATTTAAATAGTTTCTCCATATAATAAATAACCACTATTTAGTAGTTTATATTCGTACTAAATGTTGGGTATTGGGTTAAAATGCCCAAAAATTGTTATTTTGTTCGATCTGGCCATAATGGAAAATGTTATAAAAAACGCAAATTTTGAGGCGCTCTCACACTGGAATAAGTTTAACATCCCCTTATTCCTGGCACAATTGTGCCCTCTCACTTCACACGTATTCTTACGCTCTATCGTTTAGTCGTTGGCGAGACAGCAACGAATCAACATCATGCTTGACTGTTGCGCTTTGTTTCTTAAATGCAAAGATGCCTTGCGAGACATGCTTTTGGTGAAATGCAATGCATTTTGTGTTTTAAGAAATTAAAACACAAACCAGAAATTATGCTTTGAAAAGACATTTCGAATATTTTCACAATGATTTAAAAAAACGGAATGAAGAAGAAAGACAACGTCTTTTTAATGAAGAAAGATTTTTTTTTTTTTGCAAAGAATTAAAGGGTGGTTAACGGAAACCGAGGGTTTGGAGGATATAGGCTGTTCAAATAAAAAACTAAAAACGGAAATTTCATGCTTAATTAGCTTTGATATTGTAAAACAAGGCAAACCTTTTGCTGATGGGGTATTTCTTAAATAAATGTGTGCCAAAATTTTACAAAAATTGAAACATAATATAGAATTATTTGAAACTATTCCTTTATCCCCACGAACTGCAGCGCGACGTACTGATCAATTAGGAATGTGCGTTGAATCAGCAATATTGAAAAAATTAATGATTGCAAACTTTTTTCTATATGCTTAGACGAAACCACCGATGTTAACGATCTTTGTCAATTAGCTATATGTGTTCGAACCGTAGATATAAATTGCGAAGTAACTGAAACATTGTTTTCTCTTGAAGCGTTCTATAGGAATGTGACATCAATGTCATGACTGGAAAATATGAAGGCTTCGTAGGGCAATTGAAAAAACATGGTATTTCGGGGCATATTTCATTGCATAATTCACCAAGTTGCACTCGCTTCTAAATTAATTAGCAATCACCCGGTCATGAAACTTGCAGAACAAATAATTAATAAGGTACGAGCGGGGCATCATTCACTTACCCACAGAAAATTTGTAAACTTTTTAAAAAATACGAGCGCTGGCGTCTCCGACCTTAATATGTTTACAGATGTTCGTTGGCTAAGTCGTGGTGATTGTCTAAACAGATTGTTTGAATTAAGGAAGGAAGTTCTGCAGTTTCTGGAAACTAAAAATTTGGAAAAATTCAAATTCGAGATTCGTTCTTTAAAAGATGAAGATTTTTTTTTAGATTTGGCATTTTTAGCCGATGTCACCTTAATTTTAAACGAACTGAATTTACAGCTTCAAGGAAGGGAAAGAAGAATGCAAAATGCGGTAAAAAATCTGCATGAATTCAAAACAAAATTATTTTTACTGTTAAATGAAATTCAGTCGCATGATTATTCCCATTTTCCGAAAACTGTTTTTGTTTATGCAAAACTTAAACAAGTTAATAAATCACATGATCATTTTGCAATATTGGAAACACTGTTTAATAACTTTCAAGATAGATTTAAGGATGTTGCTTGTTTTCAACCACTAATCGATATTTTTGAAGATCCCTTTAATTGCGATATTAGCAAATACAAATTGGAAATCCAATCTGAGTTAATAATATTGCGAAGCGAAATGTGTGTTTCAAATAAATCGAAGATTTTTGAGTTCTGGAAACATTTGGATGAATCATTTTTTCCTCATGTACAAAGATTTTCTTATTTGTGTTTGTCACTGTTTCCTTCGACATATGTTTGCAAGGAAATTTTTTCCGACTTGAAGTTCGTTTGCTCAAAGCAACGCAATAAACTGACCTCAGCGCATCTAAAATACATTCTTTTAATAAGAAACTGCCCTAAAAATATTATTATTGATAATTTTATCACAGAAATATCATAACGTGTACATATATTTTCGGAATTTGAAGCAGGCAAATGCAAATTATTTTTATAATTTTTGTTATATTTTTATGTATGTAACTATGTATGTTACATAACATACGTAAATCCAAATGAATTTTTGAATGTTTTATTTAAGTTTGCATCTATGCACGTACATATGTACACTGTATATGCAATACCTTTTTTTATGTTCTCATTGAAACGCAATAAGTGATAACTTTTTTTTCAATTCACGCAATTTCCGACTGGAATGCTCATGCGGAGCAGTTCGCTTGTGCTCACCAACACAGTCACAGTTTAACTTTTGCCGACCACTGCCATAAACACAATTCAATTGCACAAAACATAAGTACTTTAAGAAGCGCATATGTACATACATACATACATACAAGTCCAAGTATTAGGGTGTACCTAAATACTAACATAAGGACGTAAAAGGTGTAAATAAATTTAAAGTGCGGATATTTTCAAACTTCAAACTAAAATATAAATAAATAATATCGTTTAGCAAGTAAATAAGAAACCACAGTAGAGTAGAGCTGCCACAAATAGACAGTCAAAAGGCAAGTTCAGGCATCCACCTGAACAAACAAGTGAAGAATTCATCAAACTAGAATTCACTGTTTCAAATTGTTTGTCGATTCTATCGACATTAAATATTCCCACAGACAATTGGGACCCAATCTGGTAAACATATGTACCGCAGCATTAACAGAAAATTCGTTACTTTTGTGGGAGCAATCGCTCTCATCAAGAAGAAAGTGCCCAACGTGGCAACAAATGAAAGATTTTCTGACTACCCAATATGAAATTGCTCAAAGGGTAGAAGAAAAAATATTCAAAACTAAGAACATTAAACATGACCAAAATAGAAGCTTCAATAGACCCCAAGCTAGAAGCAACAAAAATTTAAACAGAAAAAACACACGTCATGTGAACTATGCACAAGAGAGCATAAACTTATATCTTGCGAGAAGTATAAAAACTTAAAGATTAACTAACGAAATAATTTTGTCCGGTCAAAAAGACTTTGCACAAATGGCGAGTCACATGCGCATACATTTACAAATTGCAAAATCAAATTTAATTGTTTATATTGTCAAAAAAGACATCATTCAGCTTTATTACAGAACATACTACATCTCACCTCAAAGAAGCGCTTATACAAAAAGAACCACGGGTTTAATTGCAAAAGCAAATCCCGAAACCCAATATTCGAAAAATTGCCAAGAGACACCATGTTGCTCAAAGGCACAAAAAGCTCAAACGCTTCATAACGAAACACAAAGTGGACCAGTTACAGAACTAGTTACCACCATACCAACTCAAGTTAAGTATAATACAAACAAATATCTTACTTCACAATTAAGGAAATTTCAAAAGTTAAAGAAACTTCCCCTCAAATCAAACAAAACTCTAAAAGATCAGTATTGTGAAGATTTCTCTAAAGCCACAACTACTCGATAAAATAATGGCCGGTACGTCGTACGACTACCACTCAAGCCACCGTTTTCCAACACTCAAACAAAACAAATTCAAATTTCCTTTGACAACCTCATAAAAAAACACAAATACATATATGTAACTTTTCGACCCTGCAGGATGGCTTTCGCCAATAATGATACAAAAATCCTGCTTTAAAAATCTCAAGTTTTGTAGCGCGCTGCTAAACGCCAAATTAGTGCATACGCACTTAAACATAAAATATAACAAACTTGACTCCAAACGTCGAAAAATCAACACATTTTGTACAATATTGCCCCATAGAGGCTTAAATTTTCAAAAATAAATAAAATCAAAAAAGGGAGTTAAGGGATCACCATACTCCCAATGCGATACATTGACGTACCTACTCTTACAAAAGCTAAGGTCGCTCTTATCGCTTCTATCCAAGCGCTCATTATACGTATGGGTGGGTTATGGGAATTCGCTGTACAAAGCTTCAAATTTATTATGAAAAATTCTCTATTTTACGATGCGAGTCATTCTCCATTCACGGCCACTCTGTCGCAAGATCCCTATATTGTCACAGTCCTAACTCCAGGGCTATGGTGTACCCATTCTGGCCATTTCTGAGCCTGGCGTGGAGTTACTATCCTTCATAACCCGAGAATAAATTGAATGCAAACAATTGCCGATCATACAGAAAAGGCAACTAATAAACAACCGGTATATCAAACCGATAAAATAAGAAATTGTAAATAACCGCTAACAAATTAGTGCAAGCAAACAAACAACAGCGCAATTCACCACAGCTGATGACACTGCAGCACAACTCAACACATCTGTACACCAACCCACTCAACAAAAAGGATGGGCAACGGGAAAGCAGACACACTTCGTCACACACAATTCGATTCCCCACTGCGCCGCGTAAACCTCAGTATATACAGTAATAAACCTTTTCTTTGTTTACATACATATACTCACCTCCAGAAAATCTTAGGGTGTTGTGTTACACTTCTTTTGCTACCTTCATGGTAATTAGGGTATTGTGTTAGCATTTAAACTACATATAAATTTTAAATTTTGATGACCGAGACCTTAAAAGATATTAAATAATGCAAGTGTTTACGTTATTTAAGTGATTATATTGAATTACTTTGCATATCTGTTCAATTTTATTGGGATATTAGTTGTTGTTTAATGTTAAATCAGTTGTTTTTTTTTGTGCAATTTTAAAACACGCTTCAAGTATTTCCAAATTTTTGCATGCAGTAGGATACAATCGTGGGTGGTAATTTGTCGTTTGACATACATATACAAATTGACAACTCGTTAGCCGTTATAGGAAAACATAAATTGGAAATTGAGTTTGAAAAGAAAGATATGTATGTCGAAGTTTTTAATAAGAATACATATTAGTGTTAATAATAAAGTTTATATTAAAAATTGTAGAGCCTTTTTATTGCTGCGAAAATTCACAACCCGACGTTTTAAAATACTTTTTATAAGAATTAGAACATATTTTTCTTTAAGAATTTTTAATAGGCAGGCAGCCAGCCCTCATTTTCGGCACATCAAATTTTTGTGCATTTCACATAGGTAACCACCTCCCCCTTCTAAAAGTTAGCTTCTGTATTTTAATATATTTAATAAAGTTGTAGGATTTTGGATGCATCTATTGTGAGAGCTTAGAAATCTTTATTAATTATTAAATTATTTTGTGCAATATTTTTATTAAAATTTTTATGTAAATTGTTAATTATGTTTATTTTAAGTTGTAAAGGTGAAAATAGGTATTCACCCCTCAGAAAGCTACCACGAAAAGGTTATCTACTATCGGGTGATTTTTTAAGAGCTTGATAACTTTTTTTAAAAAAAAAACGCATAAAATTTGCAAAATCTCATCGGTTCTTTATTTGAAACGTTAGATTGGTTCATGACATTTACTTTTTGAAGATAATTTCATTTAAATGTTGACCGCGGCTGCGTCTTAGGTGGTCCATTCGGAAGTCAATTTTGGGCAACTCTTTTCTGAGCATTTCACGGCCGGAATAGTCCGAATTTCTTCGGAAATGTTGTCTTCCAAAGCTGGAATAGTTGCTGGCTTATTTCTGTAGACTTTAGACTTGACGTAGCCCCACAAAAAATAGTCTAAAGGCGTTAAATCGCATGATCTTGGTGGCCAACTGCCCATGCATCCCGAAAAATGCACTGTTTGGTGTGGTTTGTACGCTGGTGGAATCATTGGACCGTATTTTTTTCAAAGATGCTGCTGGACGCAACGTTACGGTGAATGGCGATCGCTATCGTTCGATGCTAACAAACTTTTGTTGCCAAAAATGGAAGAACTGAACTTGGTTGACATGTGGTTTCAACAAGATGGCGCTACATGCCACACAGCTCGCGATTCTATGGCCATTTTGAGGGAAAACTTCGGAGAACAATTCATCTCAAGAAATGGACCCGTAAGTTGGCCACCAAGATCATGCGCGATTTAACGCCTTTAGACTATTTTTTGTGGGCTAGCGTCAAGTCTAAAGTCTACAGAAATAAGCCAGCAACTATTCCAGCTTTGGAAGACAACATTTCCGAAGAAATTCGGGCTATTCCGGCTGAAATGCTCGAAAAAAGCTGCTGCCCAAAATTGGACTTTCCGAATGGATCACCTAAGACGCAGCCGCGGTCAACATTTAAATGAAATTATCTTCAAAAAGTAAATGTCATGAACCAATCTAACGTTTCAAATAAAGAACCGATGAGATTTTGCAAATTTTATGCGTTTTTTTTTTAAAAAAAGTTATCAAGCTCTTAAAAAATCACCCGATATATATACTGTGGCGTAAACATTACTTTCGTTTTTATACATACCGCTCTATGCTGCGCTGTTAGCAGCTTTCGTTCGTTGTACCAAATTCGCCAGAACTCAACGTGATTCAACAACAATGTCGCACTGGGATTATTTAAACACCACAGTTCCAATTCTATTTAGATATTTTTAAAATTGTATTGTATTTTAAATATATCAAAAACTAAAGTTATTTGTACACAAAATTACATGCCCATTTTCATTTGTATGCTTAATCGCAGATGTAAATGAGTTGTGCATACCCTACCCAATTGGGGATTTAAACACCATCGAATTGTCAGGGTTTTGGTGTTTTCGGGTTCCGAAAAGTTGAGCAATTCCGTCTCTAAAAGATGATCCGGTTGAAGTCCTTTCCGAACGTGTGGGTGATTGTAGGCCGTTTTCGCAGAGCGAGTCCTGGGGACTTCAGAGCAGAAATGAGTTCATCGTGTGCTGACTTTACCCTGCCATATCCGCATTAAAAACGAATTGGAAGAATCGCCAATTTGTAATCAAATAACACGGTCTTTCTGTAAGGTAGGCCCGATATGTAAGACGCCATTTAAGCTTTTGTGATTTGAAGTGGGGCAAGATGCATTAAATACCAAACGCAATTTCGTGGTTAAGGGTCATATTCTACGTTCTTCATTTGTCCGAGTTCCAAATATTCTATAATTGCTTTGACATATTCTGCGTTCACTTCGGGTTTTTTAAGTAAGGCTCGTTTATTTTAGAGGAATTACTATATAGCGCCCATCTGAATTGCGACGTGTAGTTTTTTGGAAAATTTTATTACAAATTTGGTCTGATTTGGAAACTACGGATTCCTTTGGGATTTACTCCACCTCTCAAAAACGTGTGAGCAGATTTTCCTGTGCTGATAGCTTATAATTTGTGTTTAGGAGTGAGCAAAGCGTGATCTCACAAATACTCGTTGATGTTGCTGAAACTGCATTCTCTAATCCGGTCACTTGGGCTGATACCGAGTGCGTGGGTATTTCCAAACTTCTTTGAAGTCTTCGAAATATAAATGTGACTTCCGATCTTGAATCAATAAGAGCTCTCGCGGAATATCGAAATCGAACCCTTTCTAAAGCGAATGATAACAGGAGACGAAACATGGATCAAATACGACAATAAATCCAAACGTGGTGAAGATCAACAAATGGTCAAAAAGCCAGGATTAACGCCTCGAAAGGTTATGCTGAGTGTTTGCTGCGATTGGAAAACATTCATCCACTATGAGCTGCTCCAGCCTGGTCGAACGATTAATTCTACATTTTACAACAACTGATGAGATTTAAGCAAGCAAACGAAATAAACGACCAGAACTGATCAACAGAAAGTGCTTCGTCTTCCATCAGGACAACGCTAGACAACACACATCTTTGGTGACCCGGCAAAAACTGGGAGAGCTTGGCTGGGAAGTTTTGATGCATCCACCATATAGCCCTGATCTTGCACTATCGGACTACCATTTATTTCTGTTAATGCATAACTCCCTTAATGGACTAAAGTTAACTGCAAGAGAAGCCTGTGAAAATTACTTGTCGCAGTTTTTCGCCGAAAAACCAGAAAATTTTTACACTGATGGTATAATGTCTCTAGCGGAAAAATGGTAAAAAGTGGTCGACCAAAATGTTACATACATATGTATTTGGTTAAATAAAGTTAATTATAAAATTTAAAAAAATAAGTTGAAGTTTGATTAGAAATACGAAAAGACTTTTTTTAACTACCCAATATTTATTAACTGCACCAGATAATTATGAATCTCTTTTGAACTAGTGTGAATATATGTATGTATGTATGTATATTTATATTTCAGTCTGCAATATATGGATACATATACAATTGACCATGCCCATACCCACACATTTTTGTAGTGCAATAGTCAAGTATCTATTCTTGGCTGCCAACCCACGTTGACGCCGTACTCAATGATGAATGCAGAGGGTGAGAGTAGTATTGTAGTAGAGAAGAGAAGAGAAGAGCAATTTGGAATAGCTTAAGAATGAATAATCTGCGGTGAGGTATCTGTAGAAAAATCAACAAAGAACCAATGAAAGAGAAATCTTGTCACCACTACGCACACACCCACAAATGTAACAGTGAATCAAAGTTTCTACGTAGAAGATAATGACGAAATAATACAGTCACTAATTCCACCTCCCGGTTTTTTATAAAATCAAATAATAACAACAATTGTACAAACAATACTCAAATATATACTAATCACGCACACAAACACATATAGACGTAAACAAAAATAAAACTTCAGTGATTCGTGAGCGGCGCGTTCGCCGTTTTTTTAATTTTTCGTGAACGACGTGTTCCCACGTAATAGGTGAAGAGCATTGCGTGTTAAAAGACGTAGGCAACAGCAAAAAAACAGCAAAGCGGATTCTTCGCGGATCAGCAGTCCCGGTCCAAAGATCAAAAATGCGCCATATACATATTTTATAATATACATATACCATAAATACATATGTATATATGGTATTATATACTAAGTGACAATACAAAAAATGACAAAAGTATAAAAATAAAAGCATATTTTTTGGGTGTCTTTGATATGTACACATCCATATATGTATGTAAGTAAATATGAGTAACAAACTGGTGCTAATAAGCACTTATCGCATGTACATACATATATACTATATGTATGGTATATACCTATAAATTCTTAAAGCTTAAGGTCTTATGACAAAATTGCAATAAATAATTCACCGGCTATTTTTTCCATTTTTGTTTTTGTTGCATTTTTATTAGCCAGCTATTTATGTATATGATAATAGGAAATGAAAGGCAAACCCGGTACAAGAAAGCGTGCAAAAATATATAAATGTAGGCGTATAACCTAGTATGTATGTATGTATGCATACTTTTGTTTACTTTATACATTGTATTCTCATATTTTTGTGCGTGTAAATGTCCAGATTACAGAATTTGTTTATTTACCTTTCAAACACAAGTCACGCAAATCAAATTTGTACACCAACAAAAAGTTAACAGTTAATAATTAGTAAATCTCTGTGAACAATAGCAATAAAGTATAAATGAGTTCAGGGACAGGAAATATGTATGTATGCATGTATGTATGTATGTAAATATGTATGTATTATGTATTATGGGTACTAAAAACATAAACAAATAAAAATCTAAACAAGTTTTGTCGGAAATATGAAATTTATAGCATTGAAAGGGTTTATAATTCAAGTCGTGGGCAATTAACCTATAAAGACAAGAAAACTCATTAGCTTCAGCTGTAGCGCAGCTATAAGACCCTTCATAAAAGTGTACAAAAATATATAAAAAAAGGGTATAAATCTAATCAATAAACTGTGTGCACTTTCGTAAAGGTATCTTGTCAATTAAAAAAATTCCATACAAGGGATTCATTTTGATAGATCAGTTTGTATGTCAGGTATATGCTATAGTGGTCCGATCTAAACAATTTGTTCGGAAATCATAGCGCTGCCTTGGAAAACAATCAATGCCGAATTTCATAGAGATAAGATTTTGGGCGGTCCGTTTGTACCGATATCAGCGATTTCGATCGATTGCGTATATAGAAACAGATAGACTGACGAACATGGCTAAGTCGACTCAGCTCGTCCAGCTGATGTTGTTGTTGTAGCGGAAGAATTCAGCCGAGTTGACAGTACTTGACCGGGTTCGTTCCGGTTACGTAGACCCGACTATCGTGGGAACAGAATCGTCCAAATCATAATTTTATATGTACTCAATAAGGTCTCCGATGTTTCTTCTGCGTGTTACAAACTTTGTGGCAAACTTAATGTAGCCAGTTCACGATATTAAAATGGATTTATTCTTTATATAGGACCTAGTCTAAGATATAAGCAAGTGTTTGGTGGCAATATATGTACATACACACAATATGCCAAAAGAAACTCATACGAAATTCAGCGTAACCAAAACAGGTCCGGATTTATAGCCGGCAAAGGCTTGTTTCAAATTATTTGATAATTTTTTTCTGTCGTTACAACAACAACATTATACCAAGATAACATTCTTGAAAAATTCATTGATATCGCTCTCATATAGACCGATTTATAAAAAATAAAATTAAGAGAAGAAGAACAATAACTTAAAATATAAATTCAAATAAACGAGGGGTTCAAAACGGACGTATGTATATAGGAAGAGAATGCAGCCATTGTCCAATTTCCATCCGCCAGCACTAAGAGAGTATGAGGAGTCTTACTGAAGGAAGGTAATATTTTAAGGATTTTTTATTTTGTATTTTTTTATTAAATGAAAAATATTTCAAGAATAAAAGTCGGTTGAGCCAATATTGACAAAGTTACGAGCATATTTATACTTGTCTTATGCAGGGCTTTCACAGATTTTTTAGTTCAAAATACTCGTATTACAGCATTTTCAAATAAATTACATTTTCAAAGTACTGCACCGTTGTTGTTTGGTACTTTATACCATTTTCCTTGCTAAAAAAATTTAATTTCGAAAAATCTTTCTCGGAATTCATTCCTGGGAAACTATTGCGGCATAAAGTAACCTGGAAATTCATCTAATATTAGGCGCATAGTGGGGGCTAAGGGAAGCATTGACCCGATTCAACTCATTTGTAATACATAGACCTAGGGGCTTGAACAGTTTTAATTCGATTTAGGCAATATTTAGTTATAGGGTGGCACACCTCAAAAGGACTATTCGTGCATTTGTATACTAGGAAAGTGAAAGTTTTGTGTTTTCGCTCATTTTCGCACAATATTGGTATGTCAAAAAATGCTATGTGCTGAATTTAGATGTCGAGCAAGTCCCGAGATATGTGATTTCACCTAAAAGTGGGCGGTGCCACACCCATCGTTCAATTTCGACTCCGTCTGCTCTCTCATACCATCTCGGGGTAAAATTTAATATTGCTGGCGTATTTAGTTATTGATTTGTCGCCCTTTTAGTAGTTTTTACAGTACAGTTATATGGGGAGTGAGTGAGATAATCATCCGATTTCATCCATTTCTACACAGTCGGTAGGTAAGTTCTTACAATATGTATTTGTGCTAGGCGAATTTGGTTGGTTGTAGCTTTAGTAGTTTAGTGAGATATGTACATTAAACTTATTAGAGGGCGGGGCCAAGCCTATTTATTTTAATTTTTTTGCCCTCAGGTGCCTCTTTGCTACTGGGATTCCCCTGGGAAATAAATTACTACTTACATAATTATGGCAATTATAATGTTTAGCCATCACAAGCAGTTGTTTTAATTAGTCGTTGCCTCGAGTTAATATTAAAAAAGGCAAATAGAACTTTTAGCACTTATTGATACCATAACTAAACCAAAACTTCTTAAGCCTTTATGGCGCTGTATTCCGGCTGCATTTTATAGCTTGGGCAAACAAAGAAGGTGACTTAGCGCACAATATTTGCGTAAAGAACGCAATTAAATGATAAATAATAAATAACTCATTTACGGCATCTAATGCACCTTGAAATACAATGGAGAAATGCGAGTTGTTAAGCTAAGAACAATACTAAATTAGTACTTTAAAAATTAATCAGTAACTGCTTTTTTCCCCAACATACATAGTTCGCAGACGTCATATACATAATTAACACTCTTATCGTATAAGTAGAGCTTATTTGATTACAAAGAGATTAATAATCAAGCGGTTAATGTACGTATGCCGTATACGGTAATACATATATGTATAAAGATTATTTACACATATACACATATGGTATGTATGTATGTATGTACATATTTCAGAGCAATATTTTACTATGTGAATCGGTCATACGTGTGGCGTCAATGAGCTAGCAACTCAACAATTCATAAAAAATACACTAAAACACTTGTTTTTTATCAATGAGTTAGAAAGTATGTCGATAATGAACATGTGTATGTACTCAGCCACGCGCTTGTCTTTCTTTTTAGCTCCCACACGGATTCTATTAATTTGTATAGATTTTGGTTTTTTTTTCGTTAGAGTTCCAGGGTAAGTTTCCATTTTCCTAAAGTGTAAATACTTGGCATACGTGTTGTTGTAAGGAAAAATATTGAATTACCATTTGATGGCTGATACTTCATTGTTATTGATTAATGGAATATTAATCACAAATTTAGTATATATGACTGTGAAAAATAAGCAGAACCCTATACCCGTGCATTTTGTCTAACAGATTCGATTTTGCTTTCCTTTGAAAATGATATATGCAAGTACAAAACTGCGGTTTGACATTCTTCAAGCACATATTATAGATATGTACATACATATGTATGTACGCAAAGGTAAGGGTGGCATCAACGACTATAACGAAAAAGAAGTAACATCTTATTAATATTTATTTAAGAAGCATACTCATAGGGGGCTATGCCAATAAAGAAGAAAAAGAACCTCATAGGGACACAATCCTCTATTTTATTAATATAAACAAAGCACTTCCAAATTCCTATGTCAATCAGTTAAAAACATTCATAGTTTACATCCGTTTTATGACAGGGTCTAAAGTGAGTATTTGTCTGGTAATTCCCAGTTCAGCCAACGTGATATGAAAAAATTCAATTACTACTTTATTTTCGAACAATTTTTCAGTAAAAAAGTTTAAGTTTATATTCAGCTGCACCGAAGCTATAATACCCTTCACGGGTGCATTTATTATAAAATAAAAGGGTATATATAGATTTTTATTTTGACTTTAAACGGTCTATTTTCATTTCATTTTTCATACAAAAACTTCAATTTTGATCGGACCGTTTATATGTTCCGATATCGTATATATGAACCCAACGTAAAAACGTCTAAAAGCCAAGCGTACATAAGTCTATGCATGTAAGTATGAATGTGTCTGAGTGATAACACCTAAGGTCACTACATATTTGTATGGCTGATAAGATTGATAACGGCGCTTGTGCTTCCAAATACTATAAAAAATTTAGTGGAATTAATTTTTCAGTTCATCACAGATTCTTAAATTCCCGCTCATTAATATCAATAACGTTTGTGATTAAGATCTGTTTTCTTTTTTTAAGTGTGTGTAGTACTCGTATATCAACAATGCAACGTAAATGCAAAGTTATATAAACAACTATTCCATCTAATTTGCATGAAAATTTATTTAGAAATTATGAAAAAGTATCAAGTAAGTTAAAATGCCCGACATTTAGATATTTCAAAAGTCTGTTTATGCAGGTGCAGCTTTTCATAAAAATAAACATTTAAATATACTACAAAACGGCAGGTACACTCAATAAACAATGTGAGAGGAATGTGTAATTTAAAAAACAAATAATTAAACAAGATTAAACGTGAACTTCGGTTGCAACAAAGCTAAAATACCTATCACAAATAAAAATAGTCTATAACAAATAAGGAAAAGCTAAGTTCAGGTATAACCGTACCTTTCATACTCTTGCAATTGAAAGGATTGAAGCTAGGGAAGTAGAGCGGGTTTTCACCCGATTTTATTCACTCAGTCAGCTATGGGTACTTCAGTATAAATATTCGATACCTAGGGGCTAGAACAGTTTTTGTTAGATTTGGACAATGTTTGGACATAAGGTGGGATACTCTAAAGGCAAAGGCAAAGTTTTATCACGTTATATTAATTGCTTCTTGAATTGTATATTCGAATGAAGAGATTCAGATGGAATTTAAAATGGCCATGTCCGATTTCGCACACTGTGACATAAAAACGTCAGAGAAATGCTACATACCAAACTTGGTTGAAATCGGTCGCACGGGTCTTAAGATACGGTTCCACTATTATACCATCTTTCGTGTAAAATTTAATGTATGGCGTATTAGTTATTAATTTATCGCATTTTAAAATAGTACCGTTACGATTTTGATCCAATCAGTTTGTATGGCAGCTGTATACTATAATGATCCGATCTAAAAACATTATTCAGATATTGTAGCATTACTTCGGATAATAATCAATGCCAAATTTTGTGAAGATATCTCGTCAAATAAAAAAGTTTTCAATACAAGAACATGATTTTGATTGTTCAATTTGTATGGCAGCTATACGCTATAGTAGTCCGATAGCGGTGGTTCCGACAAATGGAGTAGCTTCTTGGGGAGAAAAGGAGGTATGCCCAAATTTCAGATCGATAGCCCAAAAACTGAGGACAATTTTGCGCATATACTGACAGACGGACTTTGCTAAATCAACCAAGCTCGTCTGCCAACTCATGCTATATGGTACATACATATGTATATATACATATTTTAAAGGGGGATCATACGTTTCCTTTTGGATGTAACATACTCGTACTTCGTGACAAACTTAATATATCCTGTTCAGAATATAAAAAATGTATGTATATGCGTTGAAATTTTCAGAAATAATATTGCAAAATATTAAGGGCAAGGCAATTCACGAGCAGACAGGTAGTAAATTTACACTTTTTACAACCTTTACAGCAACAGAATATGCTATGTAAAGGTAGATATTTAAAACACATATGCACAATAAACGAAATTGCTTTTAATATAAATTTCGAGAACCTTTAAAGAGATAATAATGCTATAAAGCACAATATTCATAACCCAACACAAACCCCCGTATTTATATATACACATACAGTCCAAGCAACAGTAACTACATACATACAATTTATGTATAACTATTTATTGTAAAACGATGTGATGTTCATTATACTACAAGCGACAAGAATCCGGTTAAGTTGAAACAAAAAAGTCTTTACTACAGACATGATAATGGATGATAAGCACGAATTATACAATATATCTCATACTTTCATATGTATTATGTATGAACACACATAATTATAATTAGCGCTATGTGCATACGCACATACTATATAATATATGTACTTCCTTAAAAAAGTAAAAGTTTTAGTTCCTGTGTCGCTAACATCAAAAAAACAAAAGGTTGCTATAACGTCAACTAAATATAGTAAATACTTGTAATTGCACAAACATAATTACTTATATACAGTGAAGAAGAGAGGGGGAGACTGCGGACAGTTCCTCCCGCCAACGGAATTCTTAGAGTAGCCGTCTGCTACAATGTTTTGCAGTTTTTTTTCTCCAACAATTTACTACAATCATTCCTCGACCCCGGATTAGAACAGATAGCTAATGCACGCATATTATGTACACGCAAAGTCTTCGAAGCTGTTAAGCGGCATGATGGAAATTTCCACACTCTGTTTGATTGACGTAATACAAATATTTTCACATCTGACAGAGTCAATAGGAAAAATTGTATTTTATTGCAGAAAACAAGGTTTCAGATTGAGGTACATACACATGTGTACTTTTAGGCACATTGAGCTGGTAAATATTTGGTTTGGGCTGGCATACATAACCATTTTTAACCGATAACGGCCGCTAACAGTGGCAAATTCCAATTTGGATGCAAATAATAATGAATTCGATGTATGTATACATTTTAATAGGTATTCAGTACTCACTTTAAATTGTACATGGCTAATATTCCACTGTGGTCTTATCACTTTCAGCACCTCTTTGGCACCGCTAATTACGTCGTCGCCAATGTGTATGGGTACAAAAACTGGAGTTACAGAGCTCCCGTTGGTGATATCGCTATGCTGTTGTTGTTTAGAGTTCAATGCACCATTTGATGAATGCAACTTTTGACCAACACCGGCACCTATTGCTGTTGCCGACGAACCATTGTGCGCTACTTTCGGACGAAAAACACTACCAGTCGTTGCAGTGGTGTTCTCCTTGTAACTGTTGAATTTGGTTTCTGTGCCCATACTAATTTGCCGCACTCGTGAATTATTAGAAATTTAGGTACTTGTTTTATTTCAATAATCTTTATGTGTGTATCACTTTTGCCACTTTTTGCTGATTTGTAGCTGGAATGTAATGTTTATTTACAAATATGATGTATATGTATAGTTTACGACGACAACAATTATATTTTGTAATAACTTTAACAAAACTGTGTAGTATTTAAATGATGAATGATATATTTCTTTATTTTTCTTAATTTTTTGATTATATGCACATTTGTTTACATACGCTGTATGGTTTGATTGGCTTAAATTTGTAGATATTTTTTTCCGGTTTTGTTTATATTACAAATTCAACACTCTCTTGTTGACGTTTTGTGCTTTGGCTATTTTTACGGCTGATTGGACAGCTGTAGCAAATTTTGCTCTTTTTTATGTGGGTAACGTTCTCCTTACCGGTAGCAGGAGAAACGTTTCTCGTTCTCCTCCGTTACACCTCTAAAACCGATCAGCTGATTTTTCTCCTTTCCCTTATAGGTGTACTCCTCACCGCATTATTTGAAAAATCTCAACTTATCTCTTACAACGTTTTGCGCGCGAGGATTATATTTGTGAGCGCGTAAGAATTATTTCAACTATATTGTTTATTTTACTTTCAAATTCCTTCACTATACCACCTTTCTTACTATGCGCTCTTTGGCCGACGTTGTATTGTTCGTTATTTTGTTGTTGTAGCGCTCCTCTCGTCGTCACGACTATTCGTTTTTGTTTTTGCTTTTGCCTTTATGACGGGCTTCCGATTTGATTCTATTTTTATCGATTTTTCTCGTAATGGATTTCGTTTGCTAATTTTTTCTTCTCTTCCTTTTGCACTGTGTTCGGTTTTTGTCCTATCCTTTGTACAAAAAATTTAAATTCCTGTTTCTCCTTAACAACTGTATGCGTGAAATACACTTTCTAGCAGGATTTGCTCATCCTTCCGTATTTAACACAAGTTAATTCAATTCCTTTTTATACAGCGAACAAACTTTTTTCTTTGCTAAATGCAATCAGAACTCGAATAAATGCTAAATATTTATCACTTTGAATTTAAGCACACCCAATTCTGGTCAAATCTCTTTACAAACTGAACGAGTGAGTGCCGCGCACAAAACACTGTCACTCGCATGGTCTGCTATCGGCGTTTTGCCCCACAATGTGTGGTGAAATACCAGTTTTAACGCTACCGGACTACAAAGCCCATTGCTGTGGTGAATATTAAATAGATATTTGAATTTGTCAAATTGTGTTCCTCACTAATTCTATTCGAAAGATGTTTTTAAAAACCAATTTAATTTAATAAAATTAAAATAAAAAAAATTATATTGAAAAAATGAAAAATAATAAATAAATTAAAAAAAAATAATAATAATTTAAAAATTAAATTGCTAATATTTCTTCATAATTGTAGGGATTCATATTGAGAAAATAATGTAAAATATAATTACTAATATATCTTGCTAACGTTTTTTATGCATATTTAATTAAATAAAACCATAATCGTTTGCAGTAATAACTGATTTATTTATTTATTTTTTGTTTTTTTCACTTACGTACATACATACATGTAACACACTTTTAAAAATCTGAATAATTATATTCCTTTAATTTTCAATATTAAGTATTTTTTTATTTTGTAAATAATTATGTACTTATCAGTGTATAATTTGTAATAAAGTGTAAGTAAATAAGTTTTCATATTCAGTGCTACACTTTTAAGTGTGTGTTGTTGTAAAATAACACATTTTTGTACAAAAGAACGTCTTTTTTTTATTTGTATATAACCAATGCATAAATGTATGTAGAATAATTATCATAAGATGATATTATTTCAATAACAGCCATTTTGTGTGTGTGAAAATGTCGAAATAGGAAAAAAGTGAGAAAAATATATCTGTGCTTTTTGCTTTAGCAAATCTCTTTATAAATAGTCAAAAATCAATCATATAATATACATGTGTATGTGCGTCCAACTGTAACTGTAGTGTAATTATCAAAATTTATTAATGCAACAACAACAACTATTTCTCTTTTATTTTCAAACATCTATGCATTGGTTAGCAAAATTTCGCAAAATATTTAGTTGCTATAAATATTTCTTAAACAATATGCAATAAAATTTAGTGTGCGAATTTTTCAACATTTTCCATTTTAATTTATTTTTATATATAAATGTGTGTGTGCTCATATGAAGCGAATTTCAAAATTCAATTACATTGTGGAAACCGTTGCTTATTAATTAAAACAAAAATAAAAACAATTACAAATACATTTGTCTATTCTAACCTACAAAAAATTATTATTAATATTTCTTGTTTTCATTACATGTATTCACTGTTTTTTATGCACTATATATATTTATATATTATGTGTATAATGTATAATTATATTATATTATATGGAGGATATCATTATTTAGCTAAACAACAAAATTTGCTCGTTTTAACAATCATTTGCATTCTCGTACACACATATTTTCATTTTCAAATATTTATACATATATCTACTATATACAATACTAACAATGCAATAATTAGTCTTTTTAACAGAGTTATTACACACTATTAATTGGCCTATTTTATATACATTGTATATATGTATGTTTACATGTTTGTATGTATGTATGGGTGTAAGTTTATTCAACATATAATATTGGCACATTTATATTTTTGTTTTTAACGTTTACATCTAACACTAAATATTCTTACAACTTGCTTTTTACTAATGAAATATTTATATTTACAAGTTATATGTACATATTTATGCATATGAGTTAAGGTTATACAATGTTTGTATTTTAGTTACGTTAAATTTTTTGGCATGTTTTTTTTTTTTGTAAGATTTCTAAAAAGTAATTTAGTAATTAATATAAGTGAAAGGACACAAATCTCTAAGTGTATTTTAATTAACATTGCACCCCTTGTTGGTTCCCTTTTATATTTTATCCTAGATATTTAATATATGCACGTTTGTATGTCCGTATGTATGTATGCATGCTGTGGAAGCAAAAATTGACAAATGGAGTTTTTTATTTATACCTAGTATGAATAAAATTTTTCAGGTTACCATTTTTATGAACTCTTTCGGCTGACTATTTGACAATTGAGTTGTTTTTTCATATAAGAAAATAATTTAATTTCCACGTGATACAAGAAAAACAGAAAAATAAAAAACTTCTAACCTCACTTCAGGGTTTAACTTCTGTTGTATGTATATCATATGTGGGTGCTAATATTTATAATAATATTATAACTAAAAATGCTTTTACAGTGTTGTTTTTTTCCTTAATAAAGAGAAATTTGAATTTGAAATTGAGATTTGAAAAAATTATGTGTTACAATGTTTTGCTTAAGTATTTTCATTTTAAAGTATATTAACAACATTTACAAGGCAAAATATATTTGAAATGTTTTCGGCATTATATTGAAAATGTATCGTGTTCTCACTACCTTTTATAAAAAAATAAAATATTATATTACTTTTCAAAACTAGTCCGTTTTAAGCTTTCAGATTCAACAAGAATCTATACTAGTATATTACAATGAATTAATTTGCCAAACAAAAAAAAAAAACAAATTAGTTTTTCAGCATAATATTGAAAATACATCGTGTGCTCACTACCTTTTATACAGAAATATTATATTCTTACACATTTCTTTTAACTTGCATTTTCAAAACTTGTCCGTATTAAGCTTTCAGATTTTTAATAGTGCACTAACTTTTTTATATATTAATATTCATTCCTTTAATTCAACAATATTTCAAAATGAAAATAGAAAAAAACGACTTCAGTTGCACCGAAGCAGTAATATAATAATATAACAATAAAAAAATTCACACAAGAACTTGGGTATCGATCAGTCAGTTCGATGTCAACCATATGCCATAGTGGTCCGATCTGTACAATTTGTTCGGATATTGTACCGTTGCTTCGAGCAATAATCCATGCCAATTTTCATAACATTTACTGTCATAATAAAAAAGTTTTCCATACAAGAATTTAATATAATAATGTTATAGTAATCCGATCTAAACAATTTTTTCGGAGATTGCATTAGCGTCTTAGGTCAATGACCCACGCAAAATTTCGTAAAAATTACTCATCAAAAAAACAGTTTTTATTAATGCACTTGAAACTGCTCGTTCAGCTATATGCAATAGGAAGAAAAGGATGTGTACGAAATTTTAGACCTATAACTCAAAAACAGATCTAATTTGCGTATATATGTACAGACGAACAGACTGACATGGCTAAATCGACTCAGCTCGTCGTGCTGATCATTTATTTAATCTACCTTATAGAGTTTCTGTATTCCTTCAGGACATTATAAACTTCATGTCAAACAGGGTATACATGAAATAATAATAATTTCTTAATAGTATGGAAATTATTTTCCACAAAATTCTGCAATGATGTGCAGCTAAGGACACAGCACTATCCAAAACTATTTGCTTAATCATATATGCAGCTATAACACAACAAAAAAAACTTTAAGAACTTAATATTACAATTTGGCATGTATCTTCCACAAATGTATGATCTTGAGATCCGCAAACAAGCGACTTTTTCAAAATTGATGCAATTATGATAGTTTCTAATTTTCAAACCACAAATATAATTCGACTTTTTTGCGTTACAGGAATTTATCCGTCAAAATGCTTATCTTTCAGCGATCTAAACCCGCTTAGAATGGTAACTAATAGTAGGTTAGGCTAAGAGGCAATAAATAAATAAAAAAAAGAAAAATAAACTGAATTGCGTTGCTTTCAACTTACTTCTGTATCTACGTATGTATGTTTATCTTTGAGATAATGAGTATATAACGAAAATATTTAAGGAACTTATTAAAGCAATCAACTGAATTATTTTCACATTTGAAATATAATTAATTATACTACATTACATATACATATATGTACAAAAGTGCAAATACACACATATGTATATGCCTATGCTCAAAATATATGTATATTCCTTAATTAATAATTTTTATAAGTATACAAGTTCTTCTGCTCCACCTGGGAATCGCTACAAACTCATAGCCTTTTTATTCTTACGCTTAGTAAATTTATTACTAACTTATTTAGTTAGACACATACTAAATTCGTGTGTAGGTCGGCATGCATGCCATACACCTAACAAGCACTTGCGCACACACTTTATACGTATAACAACAGTAAATCAGTCGCGAAATAGTTTTTAAATGTAAATCACCAACAACTACATAACGCCTAAGCCTTTGGCCGTGATAGTAAAAATTTCGCTAGCAGTCAATTAAGCAATAAATATGCAAAATGCTCGGTACGATTTTTTTTAGGATTTTTACAACGTCAGCACAGCAAACGTTTGCCGCATACGATCACTAAGTAAGCTTGGCTTGTGCAAATCTTTTCACTTTTTTTGGTTAAATTATACGATTCGGCTTCGTAGCAGTTCTATGAGTTCAAATTCATTTCATTGCATTTTGCTGTGACCAAAAATCTGATGTAACATAGCCGTATGAAACCATTGGTCGAACTTGCTGGTGCGCTGGCGTCTGCGTATCGTCGTCAATGTCCGCGTCATTGACAGCGTTTTGTGCAGCAACAAACTGTGAACATAGTTTATATGTTAGTAGGATTTTTTCTTTTATATTGAAGTTTTGGGTTTACCTTGGTTAACGTATCGGGTAGTACATAACCACAGTGTGTGAGTGGCATATTTTTAAGAATATTGGGTTGCGCTTGCGTAGAATTAATTTGCAAGTGTTGTTGCGGTAGTGGCAATAGAGATGTCTCGTGTTGCTGTGATGCAGCGATCTATAGAAATATAAAATGAAGCTTTAATTGGAAAATTCTTTAAAAGTTGAAAAGGAAAAGTCAACTAGCCTTGGGCAACTCATCGGGTAGCACATAATCGCCTGTTGTAAGCGCTAAATTTTAAATAGATCCGACTGCGCTGGTATGGTTGTAGTTTGTGGCAATTGTTGTTGAAATGGCTTATCAGTTTCGTTGTGATCTTGCCGTATGGTAGCGGTATGTGCTGTGGACAACTGCAAGTATATATAATCATAATTGGTACAAGAACAAAAACGAAACGATTAAATTAAAAGTGTTAAATCCATTTGTGAATTTATTTACCTTAAGTAATGAATCGGGTAGCACATAATCGTCGGTCGCAAGCGTTGGAAAGAGGTGTGCCTGCGCCGTTGCAGCTTTCGCCTGTAAGAGCTTTGATTCTAGAGGGTTTACGGAGTTCCTTTCGACGTGCGCTGTTGGCAACTACAAGTGGCAATTATAAGAAAAACACAATTTAAATAAACAATAACAAGGGCAAGAAAAAATGTTAAATTTCTTTTGCACCGAAGCTATAATACCCTACATTAAAAGTTTTACATACAAACACTTGATATTTATGGGCCTGGTTGTATAGCTTATAAGTATAATGATCCGATCTCGAACAATTTATTCAGAGATAGTTTTCTCGTCTCTTGACAAATAAAGATTTCCTCATAAAAGAACTTGATTTTGAACGATAAGTTTCTAAGACAGCCGGTTTCCACAAATGACCAACTTCTTCGGGAAAAAACAGTTGTGCAAAGTTTCAGATCAATATCTCAAAAACTGAGAAACCAGTGCATCAATACAGACAGGCAGACGGACATGGACGACTCAACTCGTCAATCTGATCATATATATATATAATATTTATATTTTTTTTGAAGGCTTCCTTCTGGGTTTTACAAACTACGTGACAAATGCAATATACCCGGTTCAGAGCAATTTATTTACCTTGTGGAGTGAGTCTGGTAGTACATAATTGTTAGCCAGCGGCGCATTTTTTAATGTATTATTATTATTAATATTGTTATTATTATTATTGTTATTATTTGTCATTTGTAGCAAAAGCGGCGTCTTTGCATGTTTGTTGAGCATAGCGTCAGTTGATGTTGTCACTGTTGCAGCAATATCACCCGCTGTAACATAATCACCAAAACTTCCTTTGTTACCGCTACTCTCCGAAGTTGAGCTCGACTTCGATTTAATTGAATGTAAGGGTAAATATGAAGATTCGCTCGATGTGCTGCTGTCATTAGCAATAATTGGTATTATTTGTTCCGCTTGTAAGTAGTCATCATTAATAAGAATGGGCTTGTCAAATGGCTTTTTACACCGCAACGGTGATGGTTGATGCGAAGAGTAGCTAAGGCTATTTAAAGTTACCGTAGTCTGTGGCGATGCCGGCTCGCTTTTCGCCCAACAGCGTGAAAATTCCCTATTGACATCTTCGCTACTTGTACTCGGCGTGTCACTGTCAGCGTCGCCAACGCCATCGACACCACTTTCACTGCTACACGAGGGTACGGACGTCTTTCCAATATTGATTAGCGATGCACCATCGCTAGCTTTTGTCGATACAATGGAAATATTTTCCGGTTTATTATCCTCCAAGCAACTGGGTAATTTTGAACTCATGCTCATTAGTTGTAGCACCGATTCTGGTAATTGTACGTGCACCTTCCATTGACGTTGCACAAACTTGTAAGTCCAAACTATGGTCGCTATGAACACGCTAACGAAAATAATCGAAGCCACTAACAGTGCCCACTCAAATTCTGAACAAGTGAAATTGTGTGAACTGCTTGCATCCGATTTCAGCATGTAATATGCGGTATTCTTTATATCGGGTAATTGTGTTCGGATACCTCCACCAACTACGTCACACACGAAATCTTGGTGCGTTTTATATTTGTATGCTAGTTTCGCTTCCTTATGGTCATCAGCCGATATATGTTCCTTTTGTTTGTGGGACTTGTTATACATTTCACCATTAGCAGTTGCCTGCGTGCGAACGGTACTTGGTGCGTATGAAGGATTGGTGTGACGGCGTGCTCGTTGCATTCCTTCGCCCGCGATAGTAAACGTGCTCTTATCTAAATCTTTTTCGGCTACCACATTGATAGTGCGTACTTGCATATTTTGTACGCCCTTCGGGCAACCGGGATATTTTAGGCGGCACACGAGTTTATTATCTGTTCCTGTTACCGTACCGTTAGAATTTGGGTGCTGTACCGTTAATTTTTTTATTTGATTATTGGCATTAAAAATTAGCTCGTAGAACACCATATGACCGACTGAATTTTCCGCTGCAGTCCAACTGAGCACATAATCACTACCGTTTAGATATAGATTTACATCTGTCGGTGGCATTGGTACTGGAATTTGAATGATTAAAAAAAATATCCAATTAGTTTAAGAATTCTGAAACATTTTTGTTGATCATTTGTGTAATCAATATATAACATCTAGATATTTATAGAGGCTTGAGGTATATCTTTTTTTTTTTGTTTTTTGTAGAGATTATATCCATTACAAGTAAAAAAAAATGTATGTATCGTGATTTTTTTTTAAGAAGCGTTTTACATTAACAAAATTTAATGTAAATGTAAAAAAATTTGGATTCCCTTGAGCCTGTAGCTGATCTCCAAGAAGAACCCCGAAAAGATTCCCACGACAGCGGGTTCTACGCACCGGAATTGACTCGATTTCATCCGACCAAGGGCTGTTTTTCGGCGATCTAACCCCGTTTGGATCGGTAAGTGTTAATTTGTGTTTGTCGTCATTGGGCGTATCCTCTTGACTCGTGCTGGCATTGAGTCCAACCTGGGCCCGGAGCAATTTTTCTGCTGCGTATGTAAGCAAAACGGCTCCATCCAAACTCCACCTCGGTCAGGTGCAATACATGCAATGGATGGAGCCATCTTAAGACCTGTTCTGGCCTTAAGACTCATAGGGAGTGGACCACGTGTTACGTGACCCCATGTTGCCTGCGCAATACTGTGACACAAGCCTCTACGGCTGTGCAATCTGCACATAGTTCGCGCGCAGTTCCTGCTGGGATGCTTTCGCAGAAATCACCCCTGCAGCCATCTGCTTGGAGCGCAACCGCCTCCTAGGAGCATCAAAAGACCATTCCTCGACTACGTCGACGACGTCGTACAGTACGCCGAGCGGACTTCGGACGCAACTAACTTTCGACAGGTACCGACTGCCATTCACAGCGGAGCCATCAACACCTTCACCGACTCCCTTCCCGTGAATGGCGTTCTTGGAGTCAAATTACCACCCATGTCAGACGAAGAGCTCCAGCTGCCACGTGAAACGCGCAACTTCGTTCGGATACTGTAGCAGGTTAAACTCCTACTTATCCAGAATAGACCCTGACATACCGAATGTATGTCCTGCATGCAACGAGTCTCCGCATGACACTGACCACCTCTTTGCATGCCCCACGAACCCCACTCATCTAACACCCTCCTCCCTTTGGTCCGACCCCGACGAAACAGCATGTTTCTTGGGCCTCCTGTTAGATGACATCGACGACAACTCAAATGACACTTACCATCCCAACGAGGATTGAATTTCCGTTAAAACAACAACAACAAGAACCCCGAAAAAGATCGGCGGCGACTTCCGTCGAGGAAGATTGTTGTCCTTAAAATTATCTCAAATCCGGAAACCAAAAAAAAATTTATTACTATAGATGAATACAAGTAACAAACGAAGGATTAGTAACAATTTTGATTTTTAACAAAATGGCGGATTTCTCAAAAATATTTAGTTTCTTGTGAAAAATTTACACTTTAAAATTTCTTAAAAGTCGTATTTTTTGTCAAAAATTACCTCATTACCTGACAAGCATATTTAAGAAGGATGTTTGAAAATTTCAGGCAAAGTCGTTTCGGAGGAATTTCACTAACAATGAAAACAGCGAAAAACGCGTTTGAAATTTTGGGAGCCAATCACGCCAAGATAAAATTTCTTACAATTATTCTCGAAACGTTTTTCAGAGAAGATTTTAAATATATGCATATTCGATATATCGATTTTGAAATTCATAAGTGGATATAGATCCTTAAATAGTCAATGAATTGTAAAATGAATGGATTTAACAATAATGAATGTATCAGAACGCGTGATTTAAGAAAATGTAATTACTTCAAGATTAGAAAAAATATTTATGGAATTGTATTTTCATCTAAAAGACCATAAATTTTGAGCCGATAAGAATATAATTATGTACTTTGACCATTAAATTTATTAAAAATCATTTTTAAGTGGGTTCCTTTTTCAATATAACGAACTTTTCCTCTCTATATAGGTTTTTTTGACCCCTAAACTAGATAGGTAAGTTTTCACCTTAAAATGTATATTATAATCATCAGGCAAATTGATTTCGCAATGTCTGTCTATACATCTTTGAGTTAATAGATTTCCTTATTTAATAATTGTACTTACTGCCAATCATGGTGGTGATATTCACTGAAGCGCTCTTAATTGATTGATGTTTTGTCCACGCCGTTAGCCATACCTCATAGACAGATCCACTGGCTTAGGTCGTTTAATGTATAAGACGTATAAGACACGTTAGTGGTCCTATTGTATTTTGCCTCTGCTTCGTTGTATTTTTATACCTTAAAGAATACACAAAACATATTACCCCACACTTACATAAGTAGTGCAAACAAATTTAATGTTACACATACCAAATATAATACTTTGTCAGAACTCCATGTCTTTCAGTTGGCGCTTTCCATGAAATTTTCGCCGAATGACTTGTTACGTCCGTATAATTTAGATTAGTTGGCGGTTCAGGTGCTAAAATAACAGTATATGTGGGTTTTTTAATATTTATTATGTATTTAATTTTTTAATCGCAAGTTTGAAAATCACCTGCTTGAAGGGTTTGTGCCTTGATTGCAATGGGCGGGCTCTTTCGATTATTAACGCCATATAACTGTATGCTGATGTAATAAAATGTATATGCTTCCAAATTCGTTAAATTGAAGCTAATACTTTGTGTCGAATTTTCGCGCTCTGAATGACAACTGGACACCATGCTATTGTTCAATATGCAATAGGTAATATTGTAGCCATTGAATGCACTGTTGTTACAATTTGGATTACTCCATTTTAGAACGATGCTCGACTCCGACTTGTCGGTAACGTCAAACGTAGTTATCCATCTGCTCTAAATATGCATTTAAATCGTTAAAACAATGGGGCCAATAAAATCCACTACTTCCGCGTGGATAGTTGGCTGCCACGGCCATTATAAGTTGATCCTTCGCGTGTGTGGTATAATTGGTTCTCGTATTTTCTACAACTGTGAAGTGCATGGAACCCTTTTGTGGGTGAAAAAAAATTGTTAGACTTAAAATATATTATAACTGAAAAATATTAAGATATTTACGTCACACTTTTTTTTCTTCATCAACCTTTGCTGACACCAGAAGACAGTATAGTTGCTTGGTGGTCGCTTTTCGTAGTCACCTGGATGCTGCCATTTTAATATGAATGCTCCATTTTCCAACAACTTCTCAATTTCTAATGGAGGACTGAATTCTCTGGGTGAGACAACTCGTATTATGCTTGCATTTGACGATGCACCGACTGCATTTTTGCCGAATATTTTATAAATTCTAGGATGGTTTGAGACCCATCGAAAGTCAACTGTTGTGCTATTGGTTTCTTTTGAATTTCTACAAAAGAAAAGAATTAATTGACCAAGTGTTAATCAGAACCGATTTCATAAACTCAAAAAAAGCTGCTTTTGTACCTAATCTGTACACGACTTAACATATTTTCTTCGAGTAATGATCACATAAGAGATGCTTGACAACATAGCCAAAGAACTTACATTTATCAAACAATATTGCAAAATTCGAAAATGAGCCACAACCGAGAAACACAAATTTCGGTGAAGGCAATATCAAAGCCGAGACTTACAACAAATATAACAATGAAAAATTGAAGTGCATGGAAAATTCTGCATTATTTTTGTCAGTCCAGGTCAAATTTGAACAAATGATAGTTATAACAGAAAAAGATGCTCTCTGAGCTTGATTGAGTTACCTCACGTATCATCGCCAATATGTAGGGTCGAAAGTCAACCGAATGTTTGAAAATTCCAGTATTAGTTATACCGAGGCTTGGGTAAGTTTTGGACCCGATATTATCAATTTTAGGCACAAAGATACATTATTATCAGAAAAACACGATCTTTCAATTTCATTACGATTACTCACATATTAACCGTTATTTGCGGTATAAAGTCAGGCGGACGTATTTTTTCTTTATTTAGTACTAGAGGACCCGTCCACGCTTCACTGTGGCTGATATATAAATATGTAATACTACTACTACCATCTATATGATTTCTATTAGTTGGATTATAACTATTAGTTAATAAGATATAGCATTTTTGTGAAGCAACTTGTATTAGTTTACAAACAAATGGATCATAAAGCATTTCGTGTGTTAATAAAGCATTGCTTTTTGGGGGAAAATACTGTTGAATTTGGGCTCAGGGAAATCCATCGTTGAAAAGATATTTGCTAAGCTGGAAACAGGCGAATTGAACACCGAGGACAACGATGCTCTAAAGAGGCGAAAGCTCTGTGCAAAGTGGGTGCGTCGAAAGTTCATAATCCAACAAAAACAACGAATAACTGCTTCTGAGAAGTGTTTGAGCGCTCTTTAATCGCAATAAAACCGGATTTTTGCGTCGGTGCGTGACAATAGAAACATAGCTCCATCATTTCCCACTGGAGTCCAATCGACTATCATTCTAGTGGACTGCACATGATGAACCGGTTCTCAGGCGTGGAAAGACGAAAAAGTCGGATGGAAAGGTTATGACATCAGTCTTTTGGGATGCACGTGGTATAATAATACTCAACGACTGATTACTGAGCCAGTTATAATCCATTGTACTGCGTATTTGGTTGCAGTTCTTTTCTACTATTCCAAATACATACTTAGCAATTGTATTATTTATGAGGAAGAATCTGTTTAAAATTGTATGCATATATTCAAATGATTCCTACAAACATGAATTTTGAACAAATGCTTATTATTTGAAATATAATTTTTTTTTGTTTTTATATACAAAGAATAATATAATTACAATTTATATATATAGCACTAGCGGTTAAGCCATCAGCTTAAAAGAAAAGGGATAAAAGGCATCCTATGTCCTTCCCTGGTTCTAAGCTATCTCCCCACCAATTTTCAGCCAAATCGGTTCAGTCGTTCTTGACTTATAAATGGTGTAACTAACACAACTTTCTTTTATATAGAGAGATATGGGAACTGAGCCGATTCCAGCTATTTTTTGCCATACAGACATACTATTTTCGGTAAAGGTTTTTCTTCGAACTTCTATATTATATTTCACAGATTGACTGATAAAAGATTGATCAAAACAAAGTTCGGAATAGAAACTGAGCTTCGCATATTTGGTATCCGGGGGCTTGTAAAATTTTGGTCCGATTTGGAAAATTTTTCATAAGTTGGCACATTTAAAGACTATTAATGTAGGGTTTTATTCAGATAAATACATTGGTGTTTGATTTGTATACTGGAAAGTGAAAAGTCAGATAGATTTGAGAATTTACTTACAACTCTTGTCCATACATGTCCAATTCTTGAATAACGTAAGTGAAATTTTCACCATTTCTCTCTCGTAATCTGCCAAACCCTCCCAATATAAAGTTATTATGTCTGCCTCATTAATGTCGAAACCACCAACATAAGTGCGTGGCGCACGATCGGGTTGACGCGGCGCAGTTTTGAAAACCACTTTAGTTGGTTCGTTCCATTCGCTTGTATTGCAATTAACACGTGCTGAGACATTCAAAACATATTGCCAGTTGGCATAGGAAGGTTTGGCAGTGTGAAATTATATGCCAACCTTTCACTGTACTCGGTTAAATTGTATTTTCGTGGTCATCCGGTTCAACGGTAATGTTATATTCCAATCCAATGGCCTTATAGTAATCTTGCTTACGGTTTTTCCATGATAAATATACGCTATTGGAGGTTATGTTTTCCACATAGATTTGCAATTTTGGCGGCACGACTGCAAATAATAGGAAGCATTAAAAATATTCACGAAGTATAAAGCATCTGACATCCACACTTACCGCTCTTATGGGTGTTTATGGAGATTTTATTCGTGTATTCTCCTAAAGCATTTGTCGCTATCAAAGTGAAATTATGAAATTCTTGGGATGGATAATAAATACATTTGCCGCTATTTGTCGCCATCAACGTTATATCATGGTCTGAGCCGTTGTCCAGTGTGCAATCTACAATATTGTTCTGTAATGTCTAAATGGGAACATTGAAAAGGTGAATCTTGAGTTCAGGGTTTTTATGTAATAATAATTAAGATTGTACTACCTACAATATATGTATAGTATTCATGCTACCGGTAATACTTACTTCATATGATATTTTATATACTGTTGGTAAGTTATTTGGTGGATAGAACATTCTGCATCTCATAGATTCATAGTTGTCACCTCTGCATTTAAAACTCTCTACTGACTCCGGAGCTTTTCCTGTAAAGAACAAAAAGTGTGTATATGTAAATTTTTTTTTTCGAACAAGGTATTTTCACGAAATTTTGCATAGCCTAAGGCAACGCTACGATATCCAAGAAAAATATTCAGATCGGACTAATATAGCTTATAGCTGTCAACTTAATTTTTCATTTGTCAAGATATCTTCACGAATTTTGGAATGATTTATTGTCCAAGGCTCCGAAAAATTTTTCAGATCGGATCACATAACTAATAGCTACCGTACCGATCAAACGAAGTAAAAAATTCTTGTTTTAATTTATCTTATATCTTAGAGCTTAGATGACTATGTCACAGACCACCATTTCTTTATGGCCACGAAAAGTGGTTACAATTTGAAAATCCTTATTCGCTGATATTTGATTGAATTAGAACACCTTCTGATGAACTTCTCTTAGTAACAAACAATTTCGGGAAGAGTTCATTTTAGGAAGATTTATCCAGCTATGAGTCAAGCTTATTTTATTTTTGAAAGGGCAAGTAACCGCCGCGTCTAGCCCAATTTTCGATCACCTAGTACATCTGTACGGCATGTAGCGCCGTCTTATTGCAAGCAAAAGCTATCAACATCCTCAAATTCAGGCGTGAAAAGTTCATTTATAAGTTATGGCTCTACAGCGTTCCCCGATTATTATCAAGTGAGCTTCATTGCTGAACAAAATTTTCTTGTGAAAATCGGTGGCCACCTCATTTTGGGCCTATTTATCAAACGTGCGTTTGGCTTCCTTATTTGCACGAGTATTAAGTACATATGTACATGCATATGTATGTGTATTTATAAATATGATTTAAAAATTTTTATATCGACACATTTTTCAATACAAATTGTCCGATTGAAACTATATACATATGTATATATAGATAAAGGCACGCTTCCTACAACGATGCAATGTTTAGTCAGTGATCATTAGTTGGTAATCACGTGATTTAGTAATGGTTCTACCATAAGTGCAGTGAACCCGGACCAGTTCAGTAATAATGCTTTTTCCTACATTGTATATGTAAGTTTTTATTCCGTTTCAATACAAACATGGAATTTTTTATTTATTAAAAACAAGATTTGCGCGCGAAAAGCAAATATGTCTCATAAGAGTACTCTAACACTTACATACATATGTACATAGTATACATATGCACGTTTTTATTGATAAGAAAACTATTCCAACGGATACTTTCGGTGAACAATTAATTTGTGAGATTTCTACCATTTTATCACGAAAAAAAGTATCAAAGAATTCTAAATCGTCATGTTTTATTCTAGAAAAAGTATATAACGCCTCATTTCCTTATAGTTCGAAGCTCTATATATTAGGCCTACCTATTATTACTGGTCACGTTGAGTATTTAGTTAAGGAAAACCTGACATTTTAGCGAAGTGCAGCCAACCCTAATTTTAAAAATCGTATTCGAAACTTTTTCACTATTTCGGATTTATTTTCCTACACTCTCAATACTTATGCATGATTGACTCTCAATTCTTTTCATTGAAGGAAAATTTTACTTTAGTGGGTACTTATAGATGACTGATCTTAATAATTTTACACTTTCTCACTAAATCTTCATAGGGAAATGTAAATTTTTATTCCTGTGCGATACACGTCTTAATCGTTTAAACGAGGGTTAAAACAGTGAGACCTTGAAAAAATATTAGTTTTTATTTTGTATTGGAATGCTTTTCTAAATGCCTTATGTTTGGACACATTTTATAATATTTATACCCTAAACAAAGCATATTAAGATGACGATATTTGTAACACCCAAAAGGAAACTCGGACCTCCCGTAATGTATAAATAAATGAGCAGCGTGACGTGCTGAGTTGATTTAGCCATGTCCAACTGTATATACGTGACTTGTCTATCAGTTTTAGATATACTACCAAGAAGCTGCTAATTTGACGGAATCGCCGATGTTGGACTAACATAGAGCTGCCATACAAACTTAACGATCAGAATCAATTGCTTGTATGGAAAACTATTTCATTTGATGAGGTATATTCAAGAAATTTCACAGAGATTATTATCCAAAACATTGTAACGGGCCATAAATTTTCAGATTATTCACAGTAACGTGCCGGTCTTGGTCATCACGAAAGAAGTACCGCCCAATGACGCCGCCGGCCCATAAACCGCATCAAACTGTAATTTTTTTGCAATGAAATGGTGACTCATACAGTACGTACGCATGTACTTTCAAAGGAATAAAGTATTTCATTGATATCCTAAACCGTTTTTGTTTTATTTAAAAAAAAAAAACTTTTGTAGCGCTGTTAAAGTTGAGGCCACTGACTGCGAATTTCGATAATAAATTTTAATAATTTCGACTCATTGCTGGATCGTATATCTTTCCATGATGAATTGGCAAATCTTACTGAAGAGAAATGTCAAAAGAGTGGGAACAAATTTGGCGTCTTCGAAGACTAGCTGTCTTTTAAACTAACCGATCCAAATCAGTATAGCAATATTTTTATAGACTAGATGGAATAAATGGGCTATTGAAATATAAATATACTTATATGTACATACATATGTATATAGTGTAAATATAGGATACTGTACAGCATCTAAAAGA